>NW_021634397.1:0-31479 GCF_004799145.2 Neltuma alba | reverse complement strand
TTTTTGGTGAAAAACGGGGCGAAGCGCCCTAAGCCCTTTATTTATCAACAAAACAAAAACCTAGATAAAAATATCCACCTAGTTCTTTCAGATAATATCACCACACCACTAGGAGTTGATAAAGTATATTTCTTGAGTTTAAAATAAGGCAGAATACGAGTGTAGTGGCGTTTTTTTTCAAAAATTAAGGGAAAAAATCGAGTACAGTGGATGATAAAAAAGAACTTTATTTTGGGCCAAGGATACAAGGGCCCTTTGGTTTCAAACAGATAATATGCAATCAGGTCTGCCAAACAACAAATCTATTATCCAATGGATGGACAATCAAATTCATCTATGTCCCTTTGTGTTCTGAAAAAATGTCCATATACTTTTGTGGTATGCTGGTATTGAGATGGGATGCTTCTTTGCAATCTCGGCCCAGTGATGCTTTGGGTATAAAAAGAAAAACCAAGGATTCTACGTGAAAGCTGAAATGGATGACTAATTGATGCCACAATAGATAAGATAGATTGATGATTCAGCTTAAAACAAAAAACGATTGGTTATTGTTTAGGTTGTTTGACTGTTTCTCTCTGTTTTTAGGCTTCTGCTATGGGGGTGTAGATTTTTTTTTTTTTTGCAGTGATTAATAATTGACTGTGTTTTTTGGCCCAAAAAAACAGTTTTAACAGCTCATTCTATCCATTTAGGGTTGTCAAATCGTCGTGTTAAATAAGTTTTTTTTTGGGGGGGCGGGGGTTACTGAACTCCATTTTATTTTATATTAAGGAAAATCACATTAAAAAAAAGTTGAAATTATAATATTCCAATTTATGCACCTAAGAAGTTAAAATCCCAATGAAGAAAGTGATTTCTGATATGGTATTTTGTAAATCTAGTTAAATGACAAAAACATCCTTGTATCAGAAAGTTTATTAACAAGTTGTGAATTAGTAATGACAAGTGTTAAATAACAAGTGACAGTAAATATGCTGACAATGACAAACTATTTATTAATAAATTGTGAATTGGTAATAACAAATATTAAATAACTAATGACAAGAAGTTTAATACAAATCCGATACAATGACATTTTAATCATTTGATTACATTTGCAAAATACACTACTTTTTTCCGTGGGATTTTTATCTCTTAGGTGCTTAAATTGAAATATTATAATTTTTAATTTCTTTTTATATCATTTTCCCTTATATTAATCACGAGACATCCCTTTCTATTTTAAAAGCTTATATAAACAGCCTATGAAATCAAATTTCATCGCACTCAAATTTATATATATATTTTTTATATTTTTCATCCGTCCAAACCGAGAATTAATATTAAAGTTTGATTTTTTGGTTAAAAAAAGTAGTAAAGTTTGATGACAAAACATTTTTTACATCAAAATGCCTCACTCGGGCGTGACTAAATTTTAAGGATCATGCAAACCTAAATATTTTAACACACATATTGGAATTTTTTTCACATAGGGCTGTTTGGGTGTCTCCCCAAACCATAGTTTGGGGAAAGAGAGAGCCAAACAGGTTGAAAAAATCCCAAACCATGTTTTGGAGCCCAAACCATGGTTTTGGGAAAAGCATTCTGGTTTGGCTTCTGGCTCTTTGGCTCAAATTTTATAGTTGTTGGTATGAGGCCCAAGGGTATATGACAAATCAGCCCTCAATTATTCATTCCGCCTTCGGTCCTTCGCTCTTCAAGTGACGCTGTCGGAAGCAACGATGAAGGCGAGAAGGTTGTTGTTGCCGCCGGTGAGGCCGGGGATCAGTGCCATGATCAAGACTTTGCCCTGCGAGTAGCTGGGGTCTTCCTTCTGGGCCATGACTTTCACTGGCATGGGACTCGGTATTTTTCTGGCAAAGGTTTGGTCGCTCTCCACAACCCTCCACCAGGAGTTGACATTGAGCTGGGGCGCGCTTTTTGCGTTGATGGACTTGAGGAAGGCCAGGATCTTGTTCTTCTGCACCGTAGTGACGTTGCCATACCACAAAATGGCGATGTTGATGTTGCTGGTGAGGATATCGCCGTCATTGTAAGCGAGGGGAGGGACGTGCCTTTCGACGGCAATGGAGGTGGCTTTGGCGGTGGGGAGGAGGAGGGCGAGAGCGAGAAGGATGGTGAGGGAAGCAGGCGTCATTTTTGGTCATAAAAATTTATGCCAACGTTTCTGTCAATGCGGGGTAATGCAATTTGGGGGCATCACGAACGCCTCATCAGGTTCAGGCGTGGGGCTCAATATTGAAAACCATGCGACCTATTTTACGGTGAACTATTCCTGGACTTTTGGTGTTTTGACATCGGGAAGACTACTATAATTACAAAGCGAATTAATAATTAGTCAAAATCTTCTTCTATATTATTAATTATGTTAGTAAAAAATATTTTATTAACAACTTTATTTTTTCAAATCAAAATATATTATAAAATCTATCCCTTATATAATTATCATATTAACTTATACTCTTTTTAGTAATTTGCACATGTAAAAAGTGCTTCTAGTAATAACTATCCAAACACTCTCACTTCTCAGAATCATTTTTTCACAAAATCTATTTCCCCAGAATCTATTTTCCAAACCATGGTTTGTTTCATCCAAAACCCCTTAAACTATGTAAAGTTACGTGGGAACAACCGTGGTATGAACCCCTGTTTATTCTGAGTTTTTAATTGCCTTTTAGGTTTTTTTAATAATACTTTCTTACATCGATTATGTCAATTTTTTTGATTATATATGATTATATCTTTTTTTTAAAATATTAATATTAATATTAAATAAATTTTAGTTATAAATTTACACAAAATAAAAAAATATATGATTAGGTGTGATTGAAGAATTTAAAATAATAAATATAAAAAATTTGATATTATTTTGTTATAGAAAAAGTGGTGAGATATCTCCAGGTCCTTCTGTCACGGCGGCTTCTTATTTATTTATTTTAAGACGCAGCTGCTTTATATAGACATGTCAGACGGAAAATATGACGTGTTGTGTTACGGAACAAAAGCCCTAGCCACCCGGCACACGCTATGGAGTCAGGGACCATGGTGACTTGTATAGATAATTACTAATGTAATTGAATTTCAAAGTTCATCCCCTGTTTCGGCTTGCTTTGGCTTTGTCCCTGGGATTAAATTGCTAAATATGGCTTGTATTAGGATTAATATAAATGGTGAAAAAAATATTAGGATTAATATAATCTTTAATCAATCAGATTTTGATTCTTTAAGTTTCAAATTATAAATTTTGATACCTCAGAAGATAAAATAGTCTAAGTTCTTATTATATTACAGGAACTTATATTTTAAATGGAAAAACCTATAATTTAAAATTTGAGAGAACAAAAATCAAAATTAGGATAAATTTAAAAGACTAAAAATTGTATTAACTTTTTATATTAATATAATTTTTAACTCTTTACTGGCTACTAATTTCTTTTAATAAATCGATAAGGTATTTGTTATTAAAATAAAATAGATGTATCTGTCTATTATTTTATGCAAAATTATGAGCCCGGGATCACGTGGCGCAATGAAATAACAATCTAAATCCGCTTCATAGATCAAACGGATGATCACGTGTCTGGGAGCGATCTTTGTCTGCCTGGTAGAGAGGGATCTGACAGCGGACATTATAAATAGGTTCTAACCGGCAAATTCGCGCGTTCCAGACTCTAGTTCTAGCGCGAAACACGGGAAGCATCAGCGCGCGTACTGCACAAGCGTGTTTGGATGGGGACGACGATGAGACACGAATGGGCCCTCATCGTCGCGTCATCTTTGTTGCTCTTCATGTCATTCCCGACGGTCTCTTTTGGAATTACGCCGCCTCGTTCGCTGCTTCACCGCTTCTCCGGCTCCGGCGGGTATCTGACCACTGAGGAGCTATGGTTCAATCAGACTCTCGACCACTTCTCACCCTATGTAATTTTCCTTTCCCTCATCTCTTCTCATGGAAAATTTTGATTATTTTCTGCGGGATTATCTGCCGACAGTTGTTCACATTTCCTGTGCGCGTTCACTTAAGTGAATGAATGCCTACCCAGATTCGATTGTCAGATTAATGTCAAATGCTTCATTAAATGAATATTTAAATCCCTGAGGGTCGTTGATGCTATTTATTGTGGTTGATGAGGATTGATTTTAGAAAGTTAAGGCTTTTCAATGAAGACGAAGGGTTAGGTTATAGTTAGTGAATTTATTATAATATTTCATTGCGCAAGGCGACAGTTAGATTTTAGATGTTTAATCCTATGCAAGCTTTACTGTGTACCGAACGTTGATTGTTCTTCTGATTGGGTTCGACGGAGGGTTGAGACATTGTGAAGTTGTCACGCCCTTTTTGTTATGTAGTTAATCGTTGTTGTTTGAAGCATCAAAACTTCCCGATGCCATACACCATTTGTTTGCGCCTACCAAAAGATTTAACATTTTGCACTAATTTGGGGGAAGAAAAGGCAAAGGTTTTAGACTTTGATTGCCTTTCTCTCGCGCCTTTAAACAATAACAAAGAAAAGATCCTATTTTGACTTATTTATCACGTTTACTCATCAAATATGGATACAGTTTTTTATGCTTATTTGCATATGGCGTGCAGGACCACCGTCAATTTCAGCAACGGTACTATGAGTTCCTTGACCACTTCCGAATTCCCGATGGACCCATTTTTATGGTCATCTGTGGTGAATACACGTGCAACGGGATAGCAAATGATTATATAAGTGTAAGCTGCATTTCTGTGTCCAAATTTGTATTGGCACCCTTTAGTGGTTTTTGTTGGTTAATATATCAGCATTCTAAGTAATATGTAGTTGATGTGAGATCATAATTGTAGTTTGGTATGAATATCACATACTTTAGCTGCCAATGAGACATACTTGCCCCTGGAAAAAAAAGATGTTGTGTCTTTAGCAAAGGGGCAATAATCTAATTCTCATGTCCTATATGCTTATTGTAGGTTCTAGCACAGAAGTTTGGAGCAGCTGTGGTTTCTCTTGAGCATCGCTATTATGGAAAGAGTTCTCCATTTAAATCCCTATCAACTGAAAATTTGAGATATCTTTCATCAAAACAAGCACTCTTTGATTTGGCTATTTTCCGCCAGTATTATCAGGTGAGCTATATTTTTTACCGAATGCACAAGCTTGTAAAAGGCTGGCGAAAGGGAATTGTATGGCCATAGCTTTATAGATATTTGTCAAAGGTCAGTATTTGCGATGACCCCCCCCCCCCCCCCCCCAAAAAAAAAAAAAGAGGGATGAGAAGCATTTATGAAATTATGTGCTAATTGTAAACATCAATGTCATTAGTTTTTTTTTTTTTTTTCATTTTACCTATCTTTTATCTACATGATGTTTCGATGGGTACATGGCATTGCATTTGCTCGCAGTAAATGAAAATCATCGAGGTAATATCAACACTGGTATTTTAAAGAGAGAACGACAATAATCAGGAATCATTGTGATGGAAGATTGGATTGATTTTGAGCTGTGTATGTACATTTAACCTATGACAAAATATTTTGTGACTGTGCTTATATAGATGCATTATGATGGTCGTGTGTATATAAGTTAATTTGTATAGTTTAATGCGTGTACCTTTCAAAATGCGGTCAAGCAATATCTTCATATCAATAGGTCTTCATTACTCTTTAGGTTTCAGTTCATTGTAGTATATTCTGTTCTTCTATTTTCTTTTCTTAAGGTTTGCATGATGATATTATCCGTTTATAAAAAAACTGCGTAGTTCATTGAGAAGATCATGAAGATGGTGTTTTTAAAATCTCACTGCTTATTTTTTAATCTAGTAGTGAAATTATTTTGCAGGACTCATTAAATCTGAAGCTTAATAGAACAAAAGGCGGAAATCCATGGTTTGTCTTTGGCATCTCATATCCTGGAGCGCTCAGTGCATGGTTTCGTCTCAAATTTCCCCACTTAACATGTGGAAGCCTCGCAAGTTCTGCAGTTGTTCTGTCTGTCTATAACTTTACAGAATTTGATCAGCAGGTGGTAATAGGCCCTTTTTTTTTCCCCCTCCAAATAAGGGTTAATAGGTTTTATATCTTCACGTTCTTATTATTAATAATGGTATTATCATGTAGATGCCGCTTATTATAGAAAATTCCCTCGTTTTTTAACTTACATATCTATATATGTGTGTGTATAAATATATACATATGTATACTATATGCAGGTTGGTGAATCAGCAGGTGCTGAATGTAAAACGGCATTGCAAGAAACTACTAAACTCATTGAACAAAGACTAGCAAAGGATGGAAGGAAGCTGAAATCTTTGTTTGATGCCGCAGATGTATGCTTCGTTCCTTTCTTGCGTTTTAATTGCAGATACATGTTATAGTGATCCTAAAACGCGACTCTGATGCCCCCATCCAAGCATTTCTATTACATTCTCCGGTTGGATGTTAACTTTTGCCCTTTTTGCAGCTAGAAATTGATGGAGACTTCATGTATTTTCTGGCAGATGCTGCTGCTATAGCGGTAATCAATGTGACTGCTGTCTTAATTGCAATTTCTTAATCACAGTCACTTAACCTTTCCTTAAATATTGCAGTTTCAATATGGAAATCCAGATAAAATATGCAAACCTCTTGTTGAAGCAAATAAGGCTGGGGAGGATTTAGTGGTATGATTCTAAATCTATCTATTTCTTGTTTGTCATGAATGAAACTAATCAATGAGCAAGTTTTGGATTTAAACCAATCCATTTCCTGTTACCTTTTGTACAGCATAAACCTCCTTTGGTTGTAATTGCAAGTACTAGTTCTTTATTGGCAGACTTGTTACTTTCAGTATAGCCATGTAAACTCTTCATCATATTTTACAGCAGAAATCTGGTTTGTTCCATCTGTCAAGAGTCAAGATATCTGGAGCAGTTAGATAGAAACAATGAGGCATCCAGAATTAGTTATGAACGTGCTTTACATTATAGTTATTAGATGATTCAGTATGTCAGTTTATCACCAGTGCGTGCTCCTTATGGTTGAAATCTTTGAAAAATCACTACTCACCCACTAACAGTATGGTTGCTTTCAGCTAATCTCTTTCAGCCATGCATGCTCTTGTACTAAACATGATCATTGATGTTTTATCATATATTAAAGCTTTGGACTTGAGTGCCATATATGCTCATAAGCTCTAGCTTTTGAAGTTATTAGAGGTAGAGATTAGAAATAATGGAATAGTATCTTTTTTCTGTTTGTTCGTCGTTGTTAGAGATTGACTCCAGAGTTGGATTTTTGCCCACCTTGATTTTCTTAACCAAGGTTAAGTGTCAACACGAGGGATGATGGATCTGAGCTTTATCCATTTTCAGCCCCGAAGGGCTTTGATAGAAGCCTAAACTCTAGTAAGCTTATAAACGAAAACCAGAAATAGACTACAAATAATGTGGGGCACTTATATTATTACCCAGTAATAAATTCTGATCACAAGGGAAATGATGATTTGAGCCAAGCCTATATCCCTCGTACTCCCAAATTACAGAAATTGCAATCAAAGAATAGTGATACGACAAACAAGAACAAAATACACACATCACATTACAACGCAGAACCGTAGAAGAATATAGAACCAACACTGGCTTTTGAGAGCCCGTCTTCTCTCAATCCTCACTAGACTTTCCTAAAGTCTGAATTCCCCTTCCGTTCAATGAAAGGATGCTCTTATACCCTAAAAGTAGTATGTCCCCTACCAACACTGCCGTACCTCTGGCTGCGCCTATCCTTGTCTATCAGCTTCACCTTTTAACCCTTACAGCTTAAACCCTTGGGATCAGTCTCTTGATCCCATGCTGTTACTCTTCCCTCCACCTTTTCCCTTCCCATAAAATCTTCTATAGAGGAAAAGATTTGTAAATCTGCTGTGAATCTTCAGCTCCATCTTGCTTTTATATGAAGGGTGAGTTAAAGATAATGATATAACTATCATTGTAATTACTAGTATGTTAGACAAAGTTCTAGAAATACCGATTTGGAGTTACATGGTTAGTGCTTGTTCTGTGTAGATGCTTCTTTTGATTTCTATATGTCTGAGTCTGATGCTTCTGATGGGAAACATATACTTTACCATGCAGGACGCTTATGCCAACTATGTAAAAGAGTATTACCTTGGAACTTTTGGGGTTAATGTTCAAACTTATAATCAAAAGCACCTGAAAAATACTGCTATTAGAGAAGACAGTGCCGATCGATTGTGGTGGTTTCAAGTTTGCACTGAAGTTGCATACTTTCAGGTGGCTCCTGCAAATGATAGCATACGCTCCTCTAAAGTTGATGCAAGGCAAGTTCGTCATCCCTCTCACTGTTAATTTCTTGTATTCCTCTGTTGACATGATTCACTTCTCTCTTTTGGTATCATCTTGCTTTTAATATTTATTGTCTTGT
The DNA here is from genome assembly GCF_004799145.2 of Neltuma alba. Lineage (NCBI taxonomy): Eukaryota > Viridiplantae > Streptophyta > Magnoliopsida > Fabales > Fabaceae > Neltuma > Neltuma alba. Next base: position 23,078 of record NW_021634397.1, on the reverse strand, counting down.
GACTTTTCTTTTCCATGGCGATCTTGTCTGATTGTTGTAGTTTCTAAATTAATGCAGATATCATTTGGACCTCTGCAAAAATGTCTTTGGGGAGGGCATCTTTCCTGATGTCTTTTCAACTAATATATATTATGGAGGCACAAAAATTGCTGGTAAAGAAACTATATCTGCCCAACTTTTTATGTACCTCATTCTTTCACATTATGATTGTGCATGCAAAATATTTGCAGAACGTGCTTGTGACTTTTCAACTTTCTCTTAGTGTGCCTGGCTAGTCTAATTTTAACTCTGCGGGATTTCAGTTATTTACCGTATAGTAATGTGCATGGACAGGTTCAAAAATAATATTCACAAACGGCTCACAGGATCCTTGGCGACATGCTTCAAAACAAATTTCATCGACTGATAGTGAGTAGCTATTTGTGTTTATCAAAATTTAGATACTGACATTCCTCAAAGCCAACGTGGATCTCTATTTGATGACCAATTTCTTAAATTCCTGGTCGTCGTTAATCAGAGTTGCACTAAGCAATAATGTGTAGTTTCCTTTCTTTGTTTGTTTTTGACTATGTGCCACATGATCTTAGGAAGGAGGTCAAATTTAAGCTAATATTATGTACTTTTGCTGTGTTCTTGTGTCATTCACTGAATACTGCCTACTGTATTTTTCAGTGCCTTCCTACACTGTATCGTGTCATAATTGTGGCCATGGCGCTGATATGCGAGGCTGTCCTCAATCTCCTTTGAACCTTGAAGGTATGCTTGGTACTTGCTTGCCAATCGTTGTTATCATTTGGAGCACTTGCTTTCTGGAGGAGTTAATTCCGTCTCTTATTAGCCTGGCCACAACAATGATTACTTCTCCCGCGCGCGTGGACAGCTAGATCTCTCACGTAGTTTTGCAGAATCTATCTCGTTGATATAAATGTGGTTATGATGTTAACATTATATTCTGTTGTGTAACGTTTCTTGACAGGTAACGAGAAGAACTGCACTGATCCTGATGCGGTCCGCAAAATAAGGCAAAAGATCACAGAGCATGTGGACTTGTGGCTATCCGAGTGCCTGGCCTCTGATAGAAGGTTCATATAAATATTTGTATATAAATTATCTATTATGAACTCCGACATCATTGCTTCATCTAGTGTTATTTAACTCACATTTGTGTGAACTACTGTAATGTATTATAATACTCTCCTCACTCCAGTGTATATGACTTGGTCTTTTTCTTTTTATAAGGGAAATTAGTCTATCTGAAGTTTTTAGTATTATTATTTATTTTTATACTTATTAATGATTGGTTAGTTTTAATGCGTTAACTATTTGTTTGCTGCTCTTTTTTTTCCCCTTGCATGCATTCCTGATTCTCTTTTCATAAATAAGAATATTTTATGAAAGTAAGCGGTATTTTTTCAGATATTTATTGGCTTCAGTTAATCTCAATCAATTTGTTATCTATGTAATTCGGTTATATATATCTTATAAAATAAAAGTTAAAACATACATTTAGTTTTTTAATTTTATATAAGGTTTCAATTTAATTTCTTAACTTTAAAAAACTTACATTTGGTCTATTAATCCTAAAATCATTAGGTTTCAATGATGATTTTTTTTGTAACAATCATGAATATTTTGAAAATTAAATTTAATATGTTAGCATTTGAGAATGTTTTATCAACATTTGAGATTTTAATTTCATTATTTTTTTAAAAAATTTCAGGATTAAAGGATTAAAATCATATTTTTTAAAGTTAAGAAACGAAATCTTTTGCGAAATTATATGACCAAATGAATCATTTAGCCTAAAATAAAAAGAATCAGTTGAGTCTACGGGAGTTTTTTTAACCCCTTTTCCGCTTTTTCTGGGCCAGTACGCGTGTTGATGGATTACTGAGTATATTTGAATGGGACTTTGAAATCTCAAATGTGCTGGAGAAAATTGAGGCTACATTTGTGAGAAGATAGAGCTTTTGACAAAAAATCATTTAAAATAGAAAAAACAAGAACGGGCGGATTCTTGTATGTTTAATTTATAGACTTCCCATATCAAAACTAATTTTATAATTCTCGGCCTTTTGTGGAGACGTGATTAATTACGAAGCTATCAAAACAAAATTAGAACCAACTGCTATTCCTTTAAGAAATACCTCGTCACAATAAAGAGTCAAGAATTTCCCATGTGGGATAGGTAGGTAATACGTATCGCTGCACGTGACAATGAAGATGAGAGGGACAAAAGTGGGTTCTTATCGTCCCGTCTGGTCTTTTCTGTTACTATTTCTATCGATCTGGATGGTCTCCTACGGCGTCATGGAACCTTCTAATTACGCTGCCGGCCACAAATATCTGCCCACTCAGGACATAAGCAGTTGATGTTTGATTTTGGCGTGCTTAGCAACTGCAAATGTGTTTCCAGAAAGACACTATTGGATTATGATAGTAGAATTTGGAAATGCGTCACATCATCATCACATACCCATCATGCGCTGCGGCCGTCCGAGGACATCAGCAACCCAAGCGTTGGCCCCTCCTCGGTCCCAAGAAGAACACTGACAACTCCAAGTAACAAGAATGAAATCGATGCTTTTGCCACGAACTTCGGGGATGGAGTTTAAAATCTGCTTCTGACAGACTGAATTGCCCAGGATTGATTTACTTCTCTCATTTTTCTCTAAAGTCAATTCTTTGGGTTCATCTTTTGCATGATAATTTTGTAAATGTGCTGATTCAACAGCATCCACACTTGGCTTGTTCCCCACATGTTCTTGAAGTAACGAGTTCCTAGCTCCTTGAGTAATGAATCCACGAGCAAAAATTGCAGTGTCTAAAAAGAGGGGATAACACAGGGAGAAGACTCATCCTATGCCATTCTGTATGGCACCATCTACCACCAACTCTGCCAAAATTCTCATGTTTGAAACGACTTCCCCTTTTATTGAGACAGCCACCTCACCTACCTGCTTCAATATCCATACTTTGATACTGTCGCCTGGTGCAGTTTTATACAGTCCAAAAACTCAGTGATGTAGTTTAAGGATTTCGAGATGGACGAATTGGCTTCAACTCAAGTGAACGATATGAACAGCGGCACTAGAAAGCTCTTAGCCTTACAGCTAGACAAGAACCAGACACTTACCAGGGTCGCAAAAAATTACCAAGTCAGTCTACTTTTTTCTTAATACATTTCTCCCATCCAGTGAGATAGGTCCTCCCAACTTCTTTTCTTTTTTTGGCCAAACGATGGGTCCGCCAGCTTGCATCCCAGTTTTACAGGGCCATGCCTTTGCAATGAAGTCTTCAGGATAATAACGAGATCTAAAGCTAAAGGACCATTGGAAAAGCAGTGGTGAACAGGAGACTCATTTGTCATATCACCGTAAGAAGCATCCATGGGGGCGGCACTCTTGACCGACTGAATTTTCCAGATAGTGCACAAGTATTCTTGATGCCACCAAATTGATTCTGTGACCAGACAAGGTGGAGAAAAATGTATCGTTTATTTTTCAGCCCTGCACAACCTAATATTAGGTTCGAGTCCATCAGAAAAGGACAGCTCTCGATGAGCTTAGGCTTCCCATCCCCAGAAGAGGATGCGTCCTGGAAGTGTAGTGATTCCAAGCAAGAAGGAGGTGGCTGGAGACATCTCGAGGGATGACCCCTTAATCCACATAGTGTCATTGTTACAAATTATTTTCCAGCAATACTGAATCATTGGCTGAAACAGAAAGAGGAATAATGAACGACACTGACAAAAAGACGAATATAAGTACTGGAAATAAGGCATGAATAAGGTAAGTATGGGACATAACGCACAATCAGAGGTAGCCTCTTCTACGTAAGAAATAAACAACAAGCAATCGGGTTTGCTTGTGAAAATGAAAAGTGAAATTAACAGTATGTGCAATCGAACGGATAATCCAACAATAGCGATGGAGATTTAGGCTAGAGAAAATGGAAATTTCCGATGGACTTTTTCAAAGAGAGCAAAATCATTCAAACGATTTTAGTTCCCTTCATCTTGGATTTTGTCTTGAGTAAAGGAAACCGCAACGCTTGCAACGGATGGCAAGATGATTGCGAGGAATGGCTGCACTGAAACCCCGTCTGGTTTGTGGGAGAAGATGAGGCTTTAAATTGTCCTTATTATTATTATTAAGTTGGCCAGCGCTGTCACCCAATCCGTTGTAGTCTCGTCGGTTAGGATATTCGGCTCTCGCCCGAAAGACCCGGAATCGATTCCCGGCGAAGGAAATCTCAAAATGAGAGTAACTATTTTCTTTTTAGTAATTATTAAAAAAGTGTTTGGATAGAAACTAAACTATAATTTTATCTTTTTGGTAATTATTAAAAAAGTGTTTGGATAGAAACTAAACTATAACTTTAAAAGTGTTGTTAGAGTTTACAAAATAAATATGTAGAGTGGTTTGTCTCGTTTTGCAAATGGTTACCAAACATCTTTTAGTGCTGAACTAATTCGTCGGCGATTACGATATGAGTCCTTATCCTTACCAAACAAAAATCTGTTGACTTTAAGCGCCATGCTAGTTGAATAGTCGAATACATTAGTCTACTTCAAACTATGGCTCATCACGACGCTGCTGATAACTTTTGTGAATGACGTTATATCATATGGACTTACGTGTCTAGGTGTTTGTTTTTTGATACGTTAAAGCGCATAGGAGTGTTGAGTTGTTTTTTTTTGGGGGGAGGGCCCGGGGGGGGGGAGAAAACTATCTTTAATATCAATAACGTTTAACTATAAATTATTGCCCAAATTCTTAAATATCATTAATATGACTTTCATTGTTGGAACTTTGGAAACACGGCACCACGCTAATTAAGTTATCGTGAAATAAAGTGCTGTAGATGTTTGATAAAGCATCATAAATATCAAGAAATTTTAGGTTAAATTATCCCAGAGTAGGATTATGTCTAGACATTTTGTCATTTGCTAAATGGGTATGATGACTGATTACTAAAGTGTTGGAAATATCCTGAAATAATGGCTTTTAAATTATACCATTCGACTTTGAAAATTGTCAGTTGGACACGGTGATTGGTTAATAGAATGTTATAAATTATTGTGATTTGGATGATTAACACTTAATTAGTTGTTTTGTATTATTTTAACCAAATGGTTTGATGGCTCAATTACAAATTTGTTGGATCTGATATATGGTGATACCAAACCCTGTCTTCAACTTTTGCCACAAAAATTCTTCTCTCTGGCTGGTATGACTATTTTTCAGTCAGGAAATGTTGTAAAAACATTGATATTTTAAAATTAAAAATATATTTTTAGTTCTTTAATTTCTGTAAAATTTTATTTTGATCCCTTAAAAAAATTAATAATATTGATATCTTAAATATTAATAAAACGTTCATAAACGTTGTTGATATGTTAAGTTTAATTTTTCAAAATAATCATGATTATTATAAAAAATTATTGTTTAAAATTAAAGAGTTAAATGACTAACAACATATTTTCTAAACTTGAGAGATTGAACTGATTAGAACAAACATGCTCTTTTGCCCATTTCAAAATTTTATTTAAATACATTATTTTGCGATCTTTTTTTCCTGTCATTTTCACCGTAATAAAAAAGGGTTAAGGGGGTGTTTGGATAGAAACCAAATCATAGTTTTAGAAGTGCTTTTACAGATTACGGAGTAAATATGTGGAGGAGGTTACCTCGTTTTGCGGAAACGTGCTTCTGAAACCGCGGTTTTGAGAATGCCAAACACCCCCTTAAGTCTACGTGCAAGCAAGATTCGCGAGAGTAAAGTGGAAAATATGAATAAGGACTGCGTTAAGAATGAGCGCGTTGAAAGCAGAATTGCGTTGTTTTTATAAGCATGAGTTTTTTTTTAATTTAAAGTAATCTTATTCAAGATACTGTCAGATACTAAATATGGATATTTCTTCAAATAGAAATTCAAATCTTGATTCACAATATTACCAAGAACTAACCTTTTCTACTACATCTAACCTAATATCTGTTACCAATTATGTTGTTTTTAAAACCACATTTGGACAAGAAATGAAAGCATGTCCCTCGAGTCAAAAACTCTAAAAGTCATTCGTATGAATTAATTAAACGGCATGAGCAGAAGCAGGGCGTACTAATTGGTTTAATTAGCCAAAGAAGCAAACAAATATGTAGGACTGGACACGTACTAAATATGCAGTATAACGGGAAAAAAAAGGAGATCTTTAATACGAGACGCGGTTAACTTACTAAACTACTTATAATCTTTTTAAATTACGTATACTTATCATTAGATCATATATCAATTTATAAGTAAATCAAGTCAGTATGGAGAAAAAGATTAATATAAATATTTTATAATAACTTAGTAGCTTTACTCATCTTTTTAAGTTAATTAACTGAGCTTTATATTAAAAACAAGAGATTTTAATAAATAAGTTGATGTATAACATATTAAAGGAGGAAGGGAGGGAGATGTTGGGAAAGAAAAAAGCAGGAGGAAGAAGAAATGGCCTGAGAGACATGAAAATGCCCGGACTCGAGAGGCCGAAGTAGAGAGAGAGAGAGAGAGAGAGAGAGAGAGAGAGAGTGCTTGGGGGTCAAACGAGAATCATGGGAAGAACAAATCCCGGAATATTTATACCAACGAGGATCACATTCTGGCGCCCCTAGGATCTCATACACGACACACATGCAGACATGTGTTGACAAGTCAAAGCAAAACAAAAGTGTATATTACTGATAACACCACCCTGCTTTCTCAAATTAAAATCCTCTCCCAACACATCACTCTCTCTCTCTCTCATGGATGCCAGCTTTGCTTCCTCCGTTAAATCTCCATCCAAACACATGCTCTCCCTCTCTCTCTCCCCCCTTCTTTTTACATCAGCCAAGCCTCTTCCTGAGTTCCAAATCATTTTTCTTTATTATTTCCTAAGCAGTCTTAATCCTAAATAGGCGAATTTCAGCATTTATTCACCAATAGTTCAATAGGATTATTTAATGTTAAGTTGGAAAACATTAAATATTGACGCGGCCGCCATTGAGAATCAGGCACTTGTTTGAATTTTATTTTATGATAAGGAAGGAGATGAGGGAAAAAGGTCAGCATGAATGAAAAGTTTAATTAAAAGTAATTAGCAGGGGATCGGACCGCCAAAAGGAAAGTTAAGTGAGAAAGTAGGAGAGGGAAGCGTGGTGGTGGAGGGAATGCGGTGGACCCCACCATGCGGTACATCCCCTTTGTGGCGGTAGCCAGCGTGAATGAATCTAGCGTCGCCGCGACACGCAAAAATAGTGGCCGTTTTTTTTTTAAATTTAATTATTTATTCTTTGGGGAAGAGCAGGTAGCGAAGAAAGGAGGGGGGCATGTTTTCGGCATTGAACAAATTTCGGAGGGGGGTGGATCCCACATGGGGTCACCTTTTCTCGGTGCCCACTAACCACGTGGTGCTCGCCCAACGCAGAATCGAACTCCCCGATAGCCGCGTTTGACGTTTCACATTGCTTCCTTCTCGCTTCCGTCTTCTAAAGTCCAAATGCCTCCCCTCTTTCCACTGCCCCTTTTTTCCTTCTCTCTTGTTATTACTCCCAAAGCCATTAAGCAAGCCTATTTCCCAGAATTATTAAATACTTAAAAAAAAAAAGAAAAGAAAGGGAAATCTCAAGGTGGGCATCAACTGATATTTGGCGTTGGAGGAGCCTCCCAGCATTGAAGTTGAGCCAATCCAAAAGTCCCCACTCATGGGTTCTGACACGAAATTACCAACAAAACAAACAGTGCCTTGTCACATCTGATCACAGTCCATTTCCATGTGCCCCCGTTGCTGCCCTGAACCACTAGGGTTTTCTTCCCCCTCGCTTATGCCCCCAATTTCCTGATCGATTCTCCTTCTTCCTCTTCGATCTCCTATGGATAAGCCTCTCCACCTCCTGCCGGCTTCCCCCATGGACAAGCCCTCTCTTCCCGACGCTCAAAGACCGGCCCTTGACCGTTCTGACCCGACTCTCGACTTGATGACCGTCGATCCCTGCCGGTCTGCCGGGGATGCCCAGGATTCCCGGCTTCTCCCGGTTCCGGTCGCACTTGACCGCGATGCTGATGTGGCCGTGACGCAGCACGGTTGCTTGCCCGACATGAAACTCAAGGTTGATGTGAAGGTTGCGGACGGCAGCTCGGCCAAAAGGAAGCGAGGCCGGCCGGCCAGGGGTACTGCTAGGGAACCGCCATTGAAGAAGAATAGGGACGAGGAGGATGTCTGCTTCATCTGTTTCGATGGTGGGAGCCTTGTTCTCTGTGATCGCCGGTGAGTGATCGCGATCCCGATAGTTTACGGATTGGTCTGTCGTAGAGAAATACGGGAAATAATGGAGCCAAACTTTAATTTCGCCAAAGTGCTTAATAACTCCAGATGGTCACTTGCAAAACTAATTTCGTGCTTCTCAGTATACAACCCTTGGCTCTTGGGTCGTAATTAAGGACGATTGTGCTTCATTCAATTGTAATCACTCATGTCGTTTTATCTATTCATTTATATTCATCCTCTCCCTTTTTTTTTTTTTATTTCCTCTTTTTTAGGGGTTGTCCTAAAGCATACCACCCCGCCTGTATCAAGCGAGACGAGGCATTCTTCCGTTCCAAGGCCAAATGGAATTGCGGTATGTTGCTTCATAAACTACACTCTTCTTTTATGTTGCTGGACTGCTGGAAACTTCTCATTGAAGCCCAATACCAATCCAATAAATCTAATTTCCCTAACCCTTTCCACTTGCTATCGGAATTGTATCCTAAAAGTTCCGATGCGTGGGTCGCTTATTCCTGTTTCTGCTTCCAATATTTCGGGTCGTAGATGATAGATAATTGAATTAAAAATCTTCAATGATGTTTCTTTTTTATTCTTTGATCTCATTTGATACAATCTAATCACTGGATACGCATGCATGCGCTTAAGAGAGGTTGGCAGTTTTAATTCAATATGAGTTCAGATCTTTTATAGCATTCCTTATTCACCTCTTTAATTTATTTGCCATTCAGGTTGGCATATATGTAGCATATGTCGGAAGGCATCCCATTATATGTGCTATACATGTACATATTCTTTGTGCAAGGGTTGTATAAAAGGCACCGATTTTCTCTGTGTCAGAGGGAATAAAGGTCTGTGCGGGATATGCATGAGGACCATAATGCTCATTGAGAACAGTGCACAGGGAAAAAAGGAAACGGTAACGCTAAACTTCCACTCTTGTGCTGATCTCATTTACTATTGATTTTGTTTTTGGCTGGCGGGTTTTTCTCGTTGTAATGATGATGGTCTTGTTTTCATTCTTTTTCCTTCTTTGTGCCACTTGTACAGTGTGAAGTGGATTTTGATGACAAAAGCAGTTGGGAGTATCTTTTCAAGGTGTATTGGCTGTACTTGAAAGAGAAACTATCCTTAACGTTAGATGAGATCCTTCGAGCTAAAAATCCATCGAAAGGAGCTGCTGCTAATGGTTCTAAGTTAGAAATGCCTCATGAAATTCATATGCATAAAGATGACAAGGGTTCTGGGTCAGAGAACTCCTGTATAGACATAGAATCAAATAATTTAGAGAATAACCATTGTAATAGACAGCCAAGGCTTGTTAATAAGGAGGACTGCCCAAATATGAACACTTCAGCTCGTGACAAAGAGGCATCTATGGCTGAAAGCACAAAATGGGCATCGAGGGAGCTTTTAGAGTTTGTTGCACATATGAAAAATGGCGATACATCTGTCCAATCTCAACATGATGTTGAGGCTCTTTTGCTGGAGTATATAAGGAAAAACAATCTTTGTGATCCTCAACAGAAAAGCCAAGTTGTTTGTGATTCAAGACTAGTCAATTTGTTCAGAAGAGAGCGTGTAGGTCATTTTGAAATGTTAAAGCTTCTTGAATCTCATTTTCTTATAAAAGATGATGCCTCTGCCAACATTATAAGGTCAGGACCGATTGATGATGTTGCTAGTCAGATGGAGGTTAATGACAATGGTAATGATCAGCCAATTGTGGCCAATGATAAGAGACAGAAAACACGGAAAAGGGCTGAAGTGCTGCTTGATAATCCGGACGCGTATGCTGCAATAAATGCTCACAATGTAAACTTGATTTATGTGCGGCGGAATCAGATGGAGAATCTAATTGACGATTCTGAGAACTTTAGAGACATGGTTGTTGGTTCAATTGTGCGGATAAGAGTCTCTAGCAGTGATCAAAAGCAAGAGATGTATAGGCTTGTACATGTCATAGGTAAATAACTTAAACAGACACTGATTCTAACGGCAATTTTCACTTGTAAATTTGTAATGAGTAAATGATTTGAAATTTTACTAGTCACATACCCTCTGTGCAGGTACCACCAGTATTGCTGAATCTTACAATATTGGCTCAAGAACAACAGGCATTGTGCTTGAAATTTCTAATTTAAACAAGAAAGAGGTCATAAAAATAAGTGAGATTTCAGATCAGGATTTCTCTGAGGTGAATGAGATATTTTCTTTTATGTTCAGTGGAATCTCTAAATTTTGCAATTTTTTTAATTGGGTCTTTCTAATGGTTAATTTATTGATTATTTGTGTCCAGGATGAATGCAAACGGTTACGACAGAGCATAAAATATGGGTTTTCAAAAAGATTGACTCTGGTTAGTGTGTATATTATATCAACTCTCCATATTACGGGCTGTCTTTTATTCGTGTTTAAGACAACGGTTTTGATCGTTTGTAGGGAGAGCTTCTGGACAAGGCATTGACACTTCAGGCAATGAGAGTTAATGATGTAAGCTTTTCCTCCTTATCATTACTGCTCTTAAAGTAACGTGGTTCTTCATCATCAACGCTCATTTTTACTTTTTTAAGTTTTAAAGGAAACCCTGAATTCCACTGAAAATCTGCACAAGTTAATTTTTTTGTTGCCCAGATCTGAATAGTTTTGAGTACCCTGTGCATTTACCCATGCCACTACAACTTTAGAATTGGTTTTCGCATGTGAATCCTGTGAAAGCATTCAGTTGATTGGAAATTTTCTTAGGCTCTGTTTGGATAGCACCCCAAACCATGGTTTGGGGAAAATGCTACCCAAACAGCCTCTCCAAAAACCAAAACCATGGTTTTGGGTCAAAACCATGGTTTTAACTCCAAAACCATGGTTTTGGAAAAAGCAAAATTTTTTTGCTTTTGGAGAAAAAAGGGAGAGTGTGAGGGCTTATATGATATGTATCTTGTTATTTTTTTTTATAAACATATTTTTTTATAAATATATTTAATCTTATATTTTATAAATATATATAGACATTAATTATTTATTAATTATATTATCTTATGTATTATTAATTATGTTGGTAAAAAACATATTATTAACAATTTTATTTCTTCAAATTAAAATATATCATAAAATCTATTTTTTCTGTAATTATCATATTAACTTATATTTTTTTTTAGTAATTTGTATATATAAAAAGTGCTTCTGATAACAACTATCCAAACACTCTCACTTCTCAGAATCACTTTTTTACAAAATCTATTCTTCACAGAATCTATTTTTTCCAGAATCTATTCTCCAGAATCACTTTTTCAAACCACGGTTTGGTTTCATCCAAACACACCCTTATTCTAAAAGCAGAATTTGCATCCTTTTCTTCTTATCTGCTAATTATATGTATTCAAGCACGGTCATGTTGTAATTTTGTCCTGACAATTTGGTTGGAGTATGAAGCAATACCGTTAGAACATGGCATTATTTTTAACAATTCTGTTCTCTCTGTTCTAGTTGCTGGAAGGCGAGATACTGCAGCTTAACGATCTTCGTGATAGAGCAAGTGAAAAGGGACATAGAAAAGAATATCCTTTACTGTCTATAACTTTGCTCCTTCCTTCCCCCCCCCCCCCCAAAAAAAAAGCCTAGACAGTGGGTAATAGGAACGCTTGCTTTGTTTGTCGTTTTATTCATCATGCATAGGCGAATATGTTTATGAATGCTTGATAATTTAGGCGGATTAGCAATTCTTAGATGATTGGAGGTTACCATTGTAGGACTTCTGAACAAGCATGTCCAGCTAGCTATTCAGAAGTATGATAGGTTGAGCTATTTATTATTTTTTCTTATCTGGCCTCATTTTTAATCTGCATATTGCATTTGACCCTTCTTTGTGTTGTTGAATTTATTTTTTCGCAATACTTCAGTTAGATGCAAGTGTAACTTTAATTCTGAACTAACATGTTTAGGATTATAGTTGTTCCTTGGTTTGGCCAGGTATTAATGTGTTGCCATATTGGCCCCCTGCCCAACTTAAATTGATCCTTGATGGGAAAATATTCAATATGATTAAGTGGAACTAGCTAATAAATGGTACCTTCCTCCTATATGTATGCTAGGGTTAATTGTTAGAAGAAATCCCCTTTCAATTACGGACTTATTTAACTGACCTATCAACTGGAACCAAGGCAACTTGCTCATTTTTTAGATATTAGTTACCCATTCTCTTCTCCACCTTTTTCTGCCTTGTTGATGTGCCAAATACATGGATAAGTTAGTCTAGTATTCCTTGACCAAACTGCACGCTGAGAGAGTGTGTGGAGAAGTTGCAATTACTGAACTCATCTGAGGAACGCCAGCGAAGGCTGCAAGAAATTCCGAAAGTATACTCTGATCCAAATATGGACTCAATGTTTGACTCTGATGACGATGCTGAAAAGTCAGATGAAAGGAAGCAAGGTAAAATTCATTTTCTATGTGGACCCTGCTTTCATTTTTCTTTTAGCAGTTATCCAGACAATATTCAAGTCATGGTAAATGTGGTTATGTCGATGTAGATGACAATATACAGTCTAAAAATTCTGGATTTAATAGAAGAGAGAGGGAGCCTAGTTCTCCAAGAAGTGAGGGTGGTGGGTGCAGAGCACTAGACTTTTTGGTCACTGCTCATGAGCAGATTGGGAATACATGTACAGTGAAGAACCAGACCAGCCCAAGTGACACAGGAAATGGCGATAGCAATAATTTAGTAGTGGCAACGTCAGGGTCATCTGCTGTTGCTTCGGACCCTCCATCCTTGCCTTTCTCTACAGGAAATGAGCAGCCATTTAATGATCTTGCAACTGATAAGGTATGGCACTACCGGGATCCATCTGGGAAGATTCAGGGACCATTTTCTTTGCTGTCGTTGTATAAGTGGAATGAAAGTGGGCATTTCCCGTCTGATCTCAGAATATGGAAAAACACTGAAGAACAAGATGACTCTATATTGTTAACTGATGTATTAAGCGGGAAGTGTTATAAAAATGCTTCATTGCCATGCAGTAGTCAGCTACTATCCTTAGGGATCAAGGCTGTGCAGGGTAACGAAGATGATATTGATTTGCCAAGTTGCACTCCTGTAACCAGCTCCTCAACTTGTGTGGACTCTACATCTACCGTTGTTCCTGCAACAAAAGCATCACCAAAAAACTCACAAATTGGTTTTCTGGAGTTGCCTGGCGATAATTCTAAGCCAACTCATTCTGAACATACGGATCAGTCTGCTGAAAATAAACGTTCCTGGAGTACTGCTTCCAGCTTAGCTGGTGGTGGGACACCACTTCCTGAAGTGACTGTTGAGTGGAGAAGATGTTCGCCAGCTCCGCCTAATCCTTCTATTGAGGAATGGGACTCCAATCTTGTCTCCGCATCTTCATTGAAGCCAGCTGAAACTGCTGGCGATTGTACTGCTACTCCATCGTCAATATGTGGTCAACTAACACATTCTTCCCCTTCCAATCCAGCCTGTAACACATCTGCGTGGCAGGCGATGATGGATGAACCGAATGATTTTGGCTCATTTGGTGAAACAGTGTCAGATCTGTTGGCAGAAATGGAGGCAATGGGATCTCTCGGTGGCTTGGAATCTCCCACATCGATCATGAAATGTGGTGAGGAATTGACTGAGGGTTCTAATGGCCTCAGCCCTGCAGAGGGGCTCAGCCCAATGCCTGATGCAGGTAAAGGGGATGCACTGAGCTCCACAGGAGATTTACAATTTAACTCTCAATCCACAGCGCCAGAGGTACCATTATGCCAACCAGAGGGACATTACCATCAAAGAATCTCTGGAGGGCATTCTAGCAGAAGTTCTGAAGTAGGCGGCACGAAGAATCATGTTTCAGGTAGTCAATGGAGGTCAGGTTCAGGAATTCCATCCACAGCAGCCTGGGCCATGCCTACAGATGCTACTTGGAGAATCGGGCAAGACAGCAGAAGTGGTTGGGAGGCATCTCATTTAAATACAAACTTGGGCTGGGGTGTGATGGATAATAGAGGAAATGCAAACACAGGTTGGGGAGTAGGACAGGGTCCAGTGCAGGAAAACAGGAACCTAAATTCATACACATCCGTAGGAACCGCAGGCGCTTGGGGGAACCAATCTAGACATGGCAACGATCGATTTTCTCCTCGTGGTAGGGATATGAGTAGGGGTAGACATGTCTGGAACAGACAACCATTCGGTGGTGGAAATGGAGGCTCCCAAAGGCCTCCGCCCAGAGGGCAGCGAATTTGTAAATTTTACGAAAGTGGGTACTGTAAGAAGGGAGCATCATGTGATTACTTGCACCCATGATTTTTGAATCCAAAAGGCATTAGTAACGTTTAAATTTTTGTAAGCATTAACATAATGGGAAGTTTCTCTTCCAATTGTTGTAATTTAACCTTTGACAGTAACAGTCAAGTGGCATAATTTTTTCTAGAAAACGGCTGTAGCATCTTATACTTTCCTTTGATCGTTCTGTTAAATGTCAATTATGAATGGATGGTTAATTCGACGTACGCCTCGGTGTATTGTACTCGGAAGCAAGGAACTGAAATATAATTTGCAAATTTAATATTGTCGAGACTTAATAAAGATTCGAAAATCACATTTTATTTGAGGTTTAGTAATTTTCAGTTTTATTTTTCATTCTTATCCTAAAGTTATTCTCGCAAAATTTGTCAAGAACGATGATCAGTAATTTAACGAAGGTGAGAGCCAAGAATGGAAAATTGAGAACATTTCCTTAGTTGATTACTCCCTGGTCTTTTGTTCCAAGAATAATATAGTTAAAAACAATAAAAGCATAAGATATATGCATATTTTTTTTAATTATATTTTTATTTACAAAGAGAGTACATGAAAGCAATAAATGAAAATTTATTGAGAGATAATAAATACTACATTCGATCTTTAATATAAGAGTTTGTTTGATTTCTATTTTGGTCCTAAATATAAAATTTTAATTTACTTTGTCTTTCATATTTATCCATTTATTTTAAAGCAGTCTTTATAATAATGATAATTCTAGTCAATACACTTGATTAACAAGGATATTTTAAAAAAGATAACACTTATTTATTACAAATAACTAATTTAACTAATTTTTTAATTTATTTAAATTAATCAACTAGTTCTTATATTAAAAACTAGATATGATAACATATATTTAGAAGGATGAAAATGAAATGATTAGTTTAAAATTTCAAACAAAGAGAACTTATATTTTATGTACAGGGGAGAGAATGTTTCGGGGACATACTTGGGCATGGCATATTCGCATGTCTGTTGGAAGTCAGGAGGAAAGAGAAAATAGAGGAAATCGTTCATGTAGCTCGAGTTCGAATTGGAGTTGGATTCTCTCCGCTACCTTCCCATCCTCTTCCCCTCCACTACCCTTCTTTTCTCTTCACAACCATTGGATCAAAATTCCAATGGTCCAGATTTAACATTTTATAAAAATAATGTTATTAAAAAAATAAATAAATAAATTTAAACTGTTAAAATCTAGTCTGAACAGTTTAATTGTAATAAAAAAAATTAAAAAATTTGCTTTATAATAACAGTCTGTAGTTATGAATTGTTCAAATTATATTTTAACAGTTTAAATTTATTTATCTATTTTTTATCATAATATTTATTTTTATAGAATGTTATAACATATTAAATCTGGACCATTGGAGTTTTGATCCAATGGTTGTGAAGAGAAAAGGAGCATAGTGGAGGGAAGAGGATGGGAAGATTAGTGGAGAGAATCCAATTGGGTTCGAATCTTGTTCTCTAATACAACTCGCAAATAATATTTTATAAAAAATTTTAAAAAATAACGAAAAAAGTATTATTCCTTTTTCTTTTCTTTTCTTTTTTTGATGATGTTTTATGAGAGGCTGTAGAAATATGGTAGGAAAGTTGTATTAAAGAATCAAATGTAGTCGGATTCCTTAAAAAAATGCAGCACAAAAGCACAAGGGCAGAATCAGCCGAATGCAATGTATTCAAAAATTCTTTGCGTGGATGGCTGAGGAAAAACTATAGATTGCTTCAATTTATGAATAATGTTTTCGTGAACCCAAAAGACAAAGCGAAGCTCCGCTAATCTCTCTCTCAAATCTCACTCTCAAAAACTGTTAGTTTAGTAGTTGCCACTTACCTCAACAATTGAAAAAATATTCTTGTTTATTTTTCATATTCTAGCCTTCAACACGTGTTTCAGATATTCTGATTTTTTTTAAAGTACTTTTCTAGTCCTTAATATAAGACCATTTAACTAATGTGATTAGATTAAAAAAGTTAGGTAAATTAGTTAATTATAAGAAATGTGACGTTTTTTTCTAAAATATCATAATCATCTTTTTAATACTCCTTTTTCTTCCTCTACTTGATTATGGTTGATGGAGTATCCATAAGGGTAATTTAGAAAAAATTGATATATATAGCAAATGAGTCTTATATTCAGGACTAAAACCAATTTAAGAATTGGGTGTTATATTAAAAACTGGAGGAGTAGCATCATAATTTCTCAATTTAAAAAACTACGAAACACAAATCAATTTTAGATTAACTGTATTTGGACGATTGAGAAAAAAGGGGAGAATCCTTATTAAGTAACACAAATTGGGTAATCCAGAATTATCAATTCCAGTAAACCGTACATTTCCAGGTTAAAGGAACGCGAACGCTGAATGAAAGCCAATCTCAAACGCTATTTTAATCCCCCACGGATGCTAATCATATTCTTGATGTTGTTCAGAGATGGTCTCTGTCTCTCTGACTCTGGAAGAAGCAGCAACTGTGAAATTTTTCTCTTTACCCCCAAATAACAAATTCATTTGATCGTAGCTTTTCCTAAAATTATTTGCATTGCCTTTGGCTTGAGGCGCCGACCCTATCCATCACCCTTGATCTCATCCTTTCGTCTCCCATTGCTATAATGGTACAGTTCCCACACATGAAAGAAACAAATCTTGTAATAATTTTCATTTCAGTTGCTCCTTATGTGCCCAAGAAAATGGAAGACGGAGTAAGCAATAAGATTTTTCGAACAATGATTCGAGCTTGAATGGTTTTCGCCTTTGAAAATCTCTTGACGAACGATACGGGAATATTTTGTCTTTTTTTCATCTTGTTTAAAGAATCGTGGAATGGTTTTTCTCAACTTGGTGATCCTGTGCTTCGTTTGAATAGTTGTCAGTGAAGGCAGCAGCAGCCAACTAAAATTTGTTGGGATTTTACGAGAATTGAAGATAATTGGTGTTTTTTTGGCGGAATCTGATGGCCGCGATTGCGGCTTCTAGGTGGATGGGGCAATTGGGAGCCCATTCAGTGGCCTTAAATGGATTAGGAAAACTTGTGAATTCGAAAGCACCATTTTCATTTGAAGGAGCAGCTTCATCGGCTTTTGCTGCGTTTTCCAGGCGAAATTCTCAGCTGGTAAAATCTAGCGGAAAGCGGTTATTTCTTATTGACACGTTAGCCATTGTAAGTTGTAAATTGTAATATAAAATCCTCTTATATTTTTAATTTTTATTTCCTCAGATCAAATTCTTAAGAATGATGTTGTTGTTTTTGTTACGTGCATGCTGTGTTCTGTTTAGGTTAGAAAATTAGAAGGCCAAGGTGTACCCTCAAAGCAAGCTGAAGCGATAACTGCTGCTATAACTGAAGTCTTGAATGACAGTCTTGAAAATGCATCACAATCATTTGTATCTAAAGAAGAAATGCAGAAAGTAAGATAACCTGATGTAATTTACGACCTTCCCCTTGTGCGGATCCATAGTCAATGGATGCTTGGCTCAACTTATGTATTGATATCTATTTCTTTTCTTTGTTCCTCGGTATGATTCAAGAATGAACTGACTCAAGAAGCCAAGCTATCCAAATTCAAATCTGAAGTGCAGAGCTCTCAGGTATCCATAAACCATGGTGCTTGCATATGAAGTAATCCTTTTTTTTTTTTTTTAAGTTTGTAGTGATCTGAGAACAGTTACTGTAATCTTCCTGAGGGTTTTCTCATCCGGTCACTGGAGTGATATATCCTATTCCTTCATGATATTTCTTCGAATAGGAAGCTCCATCTTAGCACCTAAATTATGTTGTGACACGAAATTGCTGTTTATTATTCTAACTGTTTCTTGAGGAGTAATTATGATGCAGGGCAACCATTTTTCTCTGCTGCAACATGAGACTGAAAAACTTCGAAATGATATAGAGAAGATGCGCAGTGAATTAAGGTTTGTTTGATAATTTTTTTAAGTCTTTGGCATTAACTAACTTCTATGTCCCTGGGTATGGCATACCAACTTTATGCTTCAATTTATGGGTTGTGATGCAGATATGAGATAGATAAAGTCACTGCTGGGCAGAGGTTGGATTTGAACCTTGAGAAGGGGTGAGAACTGAGAACTAAGGACCAGAATATGTAGATAGTCTTTACTCTCTAGTGAAGCATTATAGAATTTGTCAGGTTGCAATACCATTTCTTTACCATTGTTATGCCTGATGTGTTACTTCTTCTTCGTAAATGCAGGAGAATTAGGGAGGAACTGTCCAATCAGAGTGCAGAAACTTCGAACCTGACCAACAAACTTGACAGAGTAAGCAAACATGTGGCTGTGAGAAATACATTTCATAGTCATCTGCGTAACACGCGATAGTTATTTTATGTTTCTTGAATATAATAATGTTCAGGAGATTCATGCCTTGAGAGCACAACTGGAAGCAGCGAAATATGATGTGATAAAATACTGCATAGGGACTCTTGTTTCAATATCTGCGGTTGGCCTCGCTGTTGTCCGCATCTTGATGTGAACAAGATTGTGATCCAATTAAATTGATAAACTTGTCGGCAAAGGTTACAAAAAACATAAAATATTGGTTGAGGGCCTTGAAAGAGTGGAATTTTAATTATGAAGACGATGGACTCATGTTGTGTCAGACGAAGAGTTGAATACAATTATGGTTGTGGCTGGGCTAAAGGAAGCGGCGGCTCCCAAATGGACCTTTTTTGAGCCCCGTTCTTTCGTTTCCATATTCTTTTGCTCATTTATTTGGAATAATTGCTTCATTTGTACATTCTCTAGATGAGGCGACCTGTATTATATTCTCACCAACTTGTATTTTTCATATTCTAGATCAACAGGATGTTAATCCAATGTTAAGCTCCGCCTTGAAGTGCTCTGTACATGTACTTTTGAATCCTATTGGAAGAAATACAAGTTTGTCTTATTTATAAATCACTTTAACATGTTTCACACAAACTAAGGAAACCCTTAAACTTTATTAACTCTTATTTAAAATTTAATAACTTTGTAATTTTATCCTTATTTAATATATATTACACCTCATCTAAACAAAGTCAACACAATAATAAATGAAAGGTAAAATTGCATATCTATATAAAAAAATTTTCTCAATACTTTATAAATAGGACCAAAAGATATTTTTTCTTTTTATCTTATAAACAAAACCAGAAGAGTATCCGGTATTGTAATAAGGAGCATGCTGAGTATGTCCGCAATATACATCAGGAGCGGTGTCTTTGGTAGGGGGGTGATCAAGGGTTTTCAGGTGGGACACTGATTTTCATGATACATGGCTTGTCTCATTCTATGCATATGTGTGATGAGCTGGGAATTTTCAACGAAGCTCATTAGCTCACCAACTTATGACATCCATCCGATTTTCTGGTTCACGGAACATGGTTTCAGCCATACAAATGCCTCCATCTCTGTTTTTTGGGGGAATTGCTATTATCATTTGTGTTCTTCTTCTAAGCCCCCGCTCCTTTCTACCAAACATGTGATATTTTAATCTAATTCAGCTGCTGACTAATTTTATTAATTACTCCACTCAAGCAAATTTCAGATTCAAAGTTACGAGTTACTCTTCCGGTCTTTAATATAGGATCCAATTGTTGAGTTAGTTTTGGTCTTAAATATAAGACCAATTTCTCATATTTATCAATTTTCTCTAAATTACCCCTATGGATGCTCCTTCAATTATAATCAAGTAGAAGAAGAGAAAAAGGGTATTAAAAAAGATGATTATGGTGTTTTAGGAAAAACATGTCACATTTCTATAATTATCTAACTTACCCAACTTTTTTAATCTAATCAAATTAGTTAAATAGGTCTTATATTAAGGACCGGAAGAGTATAATATAGTTTAAATTTCCTGTCTTTATCTCACATATAAAATTTTGTTCTTTAAATTCAAGAAATGACATTTTCTCCTAGTTTGCCCTGTTGAAAGAATGGTCGTTGACTAACCTCATTTGCACCGTGCAAACGAACCCAAATGCGGGGGAGATTATGATTATTACAGTAGGAATTCATACAAAGCTTATCCACATAAGAGGGAGAATCAAATCCTTCCATACGACCCTCCCCCTCTTGCCACCTATACAATTATTGCCGTTTTCCGTCCTTTTTCTTCTTTTTCATGACAGTTCCCTTCCCTTCATATTTATGTGTAATTGAAATATAATTTCTTTCTTTTAAAAAAAAAAAAAGGATAAAACACAGAAAGCAGACCTGTTCCCCGGGCTCACGCACAATGCGAGCTGCCCCTAAAAGAGAGGGCGCACCAAGCGCTTTGTGGGGACGGCGAGGAGCCGACTCGCCCTGGGAGCGGTGAGTCCGAAGATGTCGCTCATGTCCATCTCACTCGGCTTCATGCCGTCCGGCAACTGCCACGAGAAACAATGGAGCAGGTGAGCCACGGACATTTCCAAGGCATAGAGCCCCAGTTGCATCCCCGGGCAGGACCTCCGACCCGACCCGAAAGGGATGAACTCGAAGTTGCTCCCTTTGAAATCGGGGACGCCTTCCTCGAGGAAGCGCGACGGCTTGAAGCTGTCGGGGTCCTGCCAGGCCTTGCGGTCCCTCCCAATGGCCCAGGCGTTGATCATCACACGTGACTTCTTCGGAACGAAATAGCCCGAAACCACGGCGTCTTCCGCCGTCTCGTGGAGGAGCAAGGGGATCGGCGGGTGGAGGCGCAGCGTCTCTTTCAGAGCGCATTTCAGATACGTCAGCTTCTCCAGGTCAGACTCTTCCACTCTCCGATCAAGGCCCACCACCTCTGCCAATTCTTGTTGGACCCGCTTCATATCTTGCGGGCTTCTCATTAGTTCCGCTAGGGCCCACTCTATTGCCGACGCCACCGTCTCCGTCCCTCCGAACATCACGTCCTGATTTAATTCATAAACCCAAATCCAGTCACATACTACCCCAGCGTAATTGAATCCGAAAAACTAACAACTCTTTTCTGGTGAAAATAATCATCACTTTAATGCAAGGTGAGAAAAAAAAAGTTATAATTTTATTTCATGCGTTACTACTTGCTACTAACTCAGGCCCACCCCAAAGACAGTGACCCGCTAAATCCATTTTGAGACCCGCTCATCCTTATCTTCTTTCCCTTTCCCACTACTTCAAGGCTGGCTACCACACAAATTTTTGCCCTTATTTCACGTTAGTGCGCAAGATATTCCATTCACTGACATGTTGTTTGTTTCATACGTAGAATCCCATCCAAAAAGGCCAGCACCCGCAGATACGGAACTATCATAATATATTACTAAATCTATCTAAGTCTAAAAAAGATGCTTAGATATCCAATAATCACTTTTCAGAAATACTTTTTTCGTAAATTAAGACAAATTTTTTCATATATTTACCTCGAATACCGTAAAAACACTTTTAAAATTATAGTTTTGATTTACCCAAACACCCTTAGATCTAAATTACCGACAACTTTAACTGAAATGATATAAGACGTATAAATACGATTTTCCCCCTCTTTTGAGATATCTTGCCTAGATGAAAATTTCAATCAAGTGAGCGTCATTTTCCACGTCATACCATAATGATGGCTTTGATGTTATCCTTGGTGAGTTTGATGGAGTTCTGTAGATCGTCCGATTCACTGACTTTAGACTCGCCCTCGCTGTAAAAGGCCAGCAACTCGTCCACCATATCTCCTTCTTCATCTGGCTTCTTCTTGTTCGCTATGTGTTCCTCGATGATGTTGTCGATGAAGCTGTCCAGTGAGCCACGAGCCTTGGTCAGTCTGGCGTTGAGCCCCTGGGGGTCAACCCACCCGAGACCCGGTATAAAGTCCGCTATATTGAAAGCTCCAAACAACTTGGAGAACTCCTGGAGTATTCCAATGAACTCGTCCTGTCCCTCCCGAGAGCTCGACCCGAAAGCCGCCCGATACGTTATATTTTTCGTCAGCGAAAACACCAGCTCGCCGATATTCACTTCCTTCCCCGTATTCGCCCCCACCGTTCGGACCACCGTCTCCACTTCATCTCGTACCGACTGCCACGACTCCGCGCGCTTCCGGCTGAAGAGCTTCATGACGCAGATCTTGCGCATCTGCCTCCAGAAGGGACCGTAGTGAGCGAAAGCCATGTCTGCTCGGTCGTAGGTGAGGTAGCTAATGGCTATGGTGGCGGGGCGGTTGGAGAAGATGTTGTCGTGCACCTGAAGCACCTGGCGAGCGGCGTCAGCGTCGGAGATGGCTACCATGTGGAGGAAGCCCATGCGGAGGTGGAGTACGCCGCCGTACAGGTTGGCCAGCTTGGCCAGGCCTCTGTGGGTTAGCTGGTCCATGATCGTCATGTTGCCTATGAGGGGAAGGCCTTTGGGACCCGGAGGGAAGGGTGGCCTTTTGCGGATTCGAGAGAGCAGTCCCAGGAGAAACATGAGTGGGATTGCGAACAGCATGGCCATGCCAAGAGGTTGAAGATGAAGAGCAAGGGAATCCATGGCAAGCGTATTGGTG
>NW_021634396.1:0-67525 GCF_004799145.2 Neltuma alba | reverse complement strand
CCCACACACAAAAGGCCAAATAAAACGGAAAGGCTATTATACATACCATACATATATATATATATATATATATATATATATATATATATAGCGTGCGTGTTTTTTGGGTATGTTGTACTTAAATCTATATCTATATTTAATTTAATTATATAGAATGAGTAAATATTTATTTTGGGTGAAGAAAGCTTCGGTGAATGAGTTTTAAGAATTTACTGAACCAACTAGAGTTGAGTCAAACATTTTTTCAAAAAAAATGGAACTGAACATTTTTATAGAAGTTAACTAATGAAGTGTATAATCTCTAGAACTAAAATTTACATTTGCGTGTAAGTAATCCAAACAAATTAACATTGGTAAAGATGACTTATTTTAACTTATTTTTGCATATTAAGGTGGAATAATAATTAATTAATATAATATGGTTTATGTTTGGATAAATTTTTATGAGAAAAGTTAGTTTGGTACAAACTTATTTGAATAATATATATTAAAGTCAGTTTCAAAATGTTTAAATATGAAAAAAAAAAGCTAAAAATTGAAAGTTAAAAAAAAAAAAATTAAAAGTTCCCAACATACGAAATAGCTCTTCACGATTTGACATGGTCCAATAACATGATGCCAAACGAGCTCATAATATGAGACATACTGTTCATTATTGGTTGTGAAAAATACCACTCACCCTCTTCATTTATTTATATGTTATATTGTTGTTAATAATTTTTCTTTTTTTCATATATATTGGCAGAAAACCTGTTTTTGATATTTGTTACAGTAATTCATATGGCTCATGTGATTATTAGCTAGCTCTGCTCATTTCAGAAACTCCGTAGCCCACTGTCTCAACAATTTTTTTCCCCTAAAACCGTTTCGACAAATTAAAAATATTTGATTTTTTGTATAAATAATTTTTAATCATAATTTACAGAATATAAAATAAATATATAAAAAGATTATCGTCTCAACTTATATAAAATGTGTTTATAAATATTTTAAAAGTGATTCTAATTAGGACTTAAGAGGTATTTGGATGGAAGTCAAACCATGATTTTAAAAGTGTTTTATGGTATACAAAGTAAATATATATAAGTCTACCTTATTTTGCGGAAAAACGCTTTTAAAAGGTATTTTTTCATCTTACCAAACACCCCCTTAATCATTTTCTAAACAAGAGGATGTAGAGCAGCCTGCTACTATTCTGGATCTATCCAGATATGCTAAGTTTATTATTATGTGCAAACACATTCGAGACCACAGAACATATATAATTGGGATAAAGTCATTGAAAACTTTCAAAATGTGGGATGCGATGGCCATATTATTGGCTCAATTAGTGGAATTAGTTTGCACGTACGTCTTGTTCAGTTTAATCAAAATCATTACAAATCAAATCATCAATTTATTTTTTTCCCCTCCCTTGATGATTCATTCAGATGAGATAATACAATCTGTTAATATATATATATATATATTTAAAATTAACTAGGCTGTGAGATACGTGCTTTGTGCCATTTTTAAGATGAGATGTAGCGTTGTACTCCATATAATTTATCAATAGTACTGCTACTCTTGTCAGATCGCCAGACAAAAAGGCTTATTTTAATTATGAATATGAGACTTTAATTTATTTTATTTTTTAAATTTATACTTTTCTTCTCAAAATATTCACATTAGTCACCGTCAAGAGGTCCTATCAAGGGGTAGTTCTAATACCTATTAGTGGTTTATCCGCTTAGGAAAAAAAATAATTTGTTGGTTCTTATAGTTTTGCCTAACTTTCAATCCAGTCCTTAATATATTTTTTTCTTTTCAGGGGTCCTTATAGTTTCCTAAATTATAGGTATTAGTCTCTATGCTCATAATATGATAATTAGGACTATTATGGATGTGATTAAGCAATATGTAAGTTGTCAAAAAATGCAAAATTAAAAATTAAAAAAATAAAATGATGGAACAAAATTTATTTATTATCAACTTAATAATAATAATAATAAATTTATTATGCTTATAACCATCTCCCTACCTCTATACTAGGGGTGTGCAAAAACCCAGTGATCCAGTCCAACCCGAAGTGGTCATGTCCGGTCCAATCCAGTCCAAATTAACTATATAATAAAATTAGACTAGACTGGACCAGACTAGTTGGTCAGACTGGACTAGGTTTCGGACCAAGAGATCATATCACCTAGACTGGTCTAGTCCAGTCTAGGTGAATTTTTTATTTTTCAATAATTTGTAATTTAGAAGGTGCCTTTAATTGTTTTTAATGTTTTTAGATATTTTTATGTATTTATGATGAAATCTTAATATTTTAGGACAAGTTTCATATGATTATAGGTATTTTTTATTGTCTTAATTGTATTTATCATGTTGAAATCTTATTTTTCATAAAGAAAAAATTAAAAAAAAAAAAGAAAATTGGACAACTAGACTGCCTGGACCAGTCCACCAGTCTGGTGGACCAAGTCCAGTCCAACCCGACCTCGGGTCATCACTGGACTAAACTAGACCACAGACTATTAAACCCAGTCCGACCAAAAATTCAGACTAGACTTCGGGTTGGGCTCTGGTCTAGTTCGGTCTGTCCATTGTGCAGCCCTACTCTATACAGTTGATTTTAATATTATTAAAATTCATATGACAAAATTAATTCTAGCGCTTGCTTAATGAGAGCCACATTATCAACTTCTGACGTCATTTCCCTTACAAAGTAACAAATTATAAGCATGCGAACTAATACATATAAATGAAAAAACCAGAAGGGCTGAATGAAAAGACAAAAATTATAAGGACTTAATTAAAAATGAGATGAAATTATGGGGATTTTTCTTAAATAAATTTTGTAAACGTCAAATTGTATATAAATATTTGAATTTATTACAGAAGCGCGGTATTCAAATTGGTTCAAATTTTTCTTTTTGGTACAGAAATTGGTTCAATTTGATAATAAAACGATGGACCGACAGGACGAAATCTTAGTTGCTATATACAGACAATTTGTAATGTTTTGGGCCCAAAATTATTGGCTTGGCCCGCTATTACGGAATTTGGATCACCTCTTAGCCCTTATTTGTCCTGTTCGCGTCCTTTCCAATTTTATCCTTACGTTCTTACCCCCCCCCAAAAAAAAAAAACGTTATCCTTATGTGAATGTACTGTTTACACCAACATAAGGATCAGATTGAATGGCAAAAGCCTCTTCTTCAAGCTAGTCCTGATCAACTTCTAAGACACAATTTGGTTTGAATTTGAAGGGTTTGGAGTCTCTAATATGCCTTTTTCTAATATTCTTTAATTTTCTTTATAATATATCAACTTCTCAAACTTTTCTTAATATTCTACATAAAATTAGTGACATGTTGATATCTTATAGTTAAAAAATAGCGCGAGTTAAATTTTTTAAAATAATTTCTGAAGTAAAATACTTCAAAATTGTGCAATTTTGATTTTTAAAAAAATCATAAAAAATTAAAATTGCACTTATTTTTGCTCATAAGATATTAAAATATCATTAATTTTATGTAGAATCTAATAATCAAAAGAAAAATAAAAGACATTTGGAAGGCTGGAGTATTGCAAAGGGTACTAGGGGAAGCAGCTAAAGCACATTATGGGAATCTATCGCTTGAATTTAGGAGGAAACTAAATTAATGGTTGTAACACTACAATTTGAGTAAAATTTTAAGATAACAAAATTATAATTATAGTTATATGTAAGAGGTTTTGCAGTTTACACGAACCTAAATACCCTTTTCCTTGTATAGCATGGGATTGGATTTTGAGAAAACGGGACATGTTGTTTATATCATTCCTCTTGATATTGCATCGTGCTCTCGGCAAGTGTCTTGGAATGGAAAAAGCAACAATTTACTTTTTCAAAATCCAACTATGTTTCGGTGACAATTTTTTTTTTAAAAGTCACATATTAGTATATCATCAGTAAATAAAACTAGTCAATCAATCCATATGTGTTATAAAATTTTTGGGAAGATCTACTAATAATACATTTTTTTTTATAAACCAAAAAACAAAACAAAGCCAACAAAGACCTTAAAATACTAGACTGTATCAACTATGTGTATTGGAATGATGAATAGGGTTTTGAAAAACAGTTTTTTAATTGTGATTTACAATGTGCAAAATAAATATGTAAGGTGAGTTTTATTTTGATTTACGTAAATATGTTCATGATAAGCAGCTCCAAGTACACAACCCTAAAGACTCCTTCCCAAGCCCTTCCAATTAAGGCCAAGCATGAAACCTCTCCCTCTCCTCTGTGCAGTCTCTCTGAGAAACCTTCAATAACTTGGCCTGTAGTAAGCTGTGCGAAGATATATGGTTTGTACTCCCCCTCATTAGATAGATTATCCCTAATGATCAAATTGTGATATTAATCCCCAAGAGTTATTCATCTAAATATACTAAACTGACATTAACAAATGCTCCTGAAGGTCATTTGAGAAATGCATGGTTTCAATACAACAACAACAACAACAACAACAAGTCTTATCCCACTAGGTGGGGTTGGCTACATGAATCACACGATACCATCGTGTTCTGTCAATAACCCAAGAAATGCATGGTTTCAATATTTACACAAACACTAGAGGCCCCTGGCAGTGGGAAGCTTAATCCAACGCAATTGGAGCTCCACTTCCCCAGACACAACATCTTTCAATCTAAGAACCATGTTCTGAACAACTTGACCATCTTTCCACACAATTTGGCTCCTTTCAACAAGACGGTTTTGCCGGTTCGGCGGTATTGTTCTTATGGTAGTTCCATCAGCGAGGCCTTCCACACCCATTTTCACAGCTTCAACAATTGGATTAATGTCGAACTCAGCCTCCCCCATTTTGTCATCAGAGCTAAATGTGTCTCTGTCATACACAAACTGCAATCACAAGAGACAATAATGGAGCATGTTGATTCATTTGATTTCTAGTTTTGGCATATAAATACATGACAAGTAACCTGCAGGTAATATATACTTCATTAACACATGCAAGTATCGTTTTGTTTTATATGGGTTGTCAACTTTTGTCGAATAATGGCAAACAAGGGAGTTGCAAAAGAAAAACAGTTACTGACAAGTTCAACTGGGAGAGGAGGATCTGGAATATATAAAGTCAGTTCTTCGTTCCACTCAGGATTCACATTCTGCTTCACCACTCGAGTCTTCACTTGCTGCATCAGACATTATATGCAGACATCACTTGACTGAACAAGGTTGGTACCCTGTCTCATTTTGATCCTTAACACTATAGAGTCAAATAAATCTCAGCGCTTAATTGAGTTGAAGGTGCTGAGATAACAAAATCAAATTTGAACTACCTGTCTGTCCATTTTGAAGACAACATATGGATCGCTGCTCCTGCGGATGACATCTCTGATAGCAAGATTCACCCCTTTTTGCACGTGAATTTTGAGCAGACCCCACCAGTATACCATTGATAATTGGAGCTCCACTTCCCCACGTTCCACATTGTTCAGTCTAATAAACATGTTTTGAACAACTTTCCCATCTTTCCACACAATTTGGCTCTCCTCAGCCAGACAGTTTCCCCGGTTCGGTTCTATTGTTGTGATGATATCTCCATCCTTAAGGCGTTCCAACCGTCCCATGACAGCATCATGAAATGGATTAATGTCAAACTCAGCTTGCCCCATTTTGTCCTCTGAACTAAATTTGCCCTTGTTATACACAAACTGCAATCTCAAGACAAGTTTGATAGATGATGTTATTGCCAATGCTCCCAGATAGACTGTGACAGCGCCACTAATCAAAGTTCATGTTTTAGTGAATCTATCATCTCAGACATACTAATAACTTGTAAATGTGCACTATATTATCTATGCCCACATCCGTTTATGCTGGTAATGTGGCCTAAATTCACCGTTGATGATCATATACTCGTATTCATTAATAAACCAATGGAACATTTATTTGATTTTGTCCAAGTTATTACAAATCACAAGACAAAGAAGGATGTCATTCCCCAAGTAAGTTTGTGTTAGGTTGTTCAGGTCAAGTGTGAGTGAACCTGAGCCAATATAGAAAGTCCTATACCAAATATAATAGGGCTTAATAATAAGTAATATATAATAAAGTAGAAGGACTCAATTTTGATCACTCCCCCCTATTTTTGGACTTCACTCCTCGTTCCTTACAAGTGATATTAGGGGCCTGACTTTGTACGGGATGTGTGGACTGGTTTTGTCTAGGATTAATGCGTGCCACACCGTTTGAAACCCAAAAAATTAGGCTGTTGACCCTGCTGTTGCCACAACAAGGACTTGTGTTTGTGGCCTCTTCAATATGCGGAAGCTGATGTGCTCACACTTAAACTTTAAGGTGAAGATGTAATATTCTCCACTTTTCATTGCCTATTTGTTGTTCTCTCTGCGGTCTGCTAACTTGGACTAACCAATTAAACTAGTCTGAAGGTTTTCTAGTACAATTAGCTTGTGTAAAAAGCCAACGAAATTGCTCAAAATGCGCATCTCTAAATCTCAAACCCTCAAAGCCTACTTTCACAACTGACTCCTTATGCATTATTTAAGTCTATGATTAAGTCTCATATGGAGTGACTAGAGGATAAATCAAAGAGATACACACACAGTGACTAGAGGATAAATCAAAGAGATACACACACATATCTATATATAAGTTTAAGTCCATCCAACAATTAATTAGTAAGGGAGAAATCGCAAAGCGTATCGTCAAGTCCTCTTAAGCCTGATACAAAAGGATTGCATAAGACCATGACTTACAAGTTGGAGTGGGGGATCTGGAGTTCTCAGATCGAAGATCAACTCTTCATTCCACTCAGGATTCACATTCTTCTTCACCACTCCAGTCTTCCATTTCTGCATCAGACATTATATGCAGACATCACTTGAATTAAATGTACAGCTCCACAATTTTACAAGGTTGCTACTTACCTACCTTATCTTATTTACTAGTAATTCAATCTTAAAGCTAATTTAACGCTACACAATCAAATCTCAGGCTTGAATGTGTTAAGCAAATGAAGATACCGTTAAAGCTAGCTAGTAACGTCAATTTATTTGACCCAGTCTACTGCCATGTTCCATTTCCTTTTTGAATAAAAATTGAATACTCATATTACTTCCAGTACTTAATATAAGAGTTGGTTGACTAATTTGAGTAAATTAAGAAAGTTCGTTAAGTTAGTTATTTGTACTAAATAGGTGTTATTTTTCCTAAAATACCCTTTCTAAATATATGTATTAGCTAAAATTATCATTTGATGGAATCTTTAACATACGCAGCTACTAAAAAGACTAATTTAAAAAACTGAATAAATATAAGAGATAAAGTGGATTAAGGTCCTATATTTAAGATCAAATTGAATGTCAAACTAACTCTTATATTAAAAATAGAAGATAGTCTTAAACTAGACAGAAAACACAACTAGCAAATACATACAATAAGGTCCCGTTTGATACAAAAGCATTGAAAATAAAGAATAGGGATTGAGATTAAGATTAAAAAAATAATCAAAGAATATTTAGTATGAGTAAGTGAGTAACTTCTTATGCAGGTGGAATTGGAGAATACTACCTCCCCATGATATTTCCCAATCCCACGTATATAGATTTGCTCAATCCGAAGTAACAAGTAATTACTCATACTAAATACTCTTTTAACATATTTTTCCAATCTCAATAGTAATTCCTACCTCTCATTTTCAATACTTTGTGCCAAACAGGACCTAAGAACTAGTATAGTACTCCTCCGGTCCTAATTATAAGACCCAATTGACTTATTTGAGGAGATTAAGGAAGTAAGTTAAGTTGGTTATTTATAATAAATAAGTGTTGTCATTCCTAAAATATCCTTGCTAATTAAGTATATTGGCTAAAACTATCATTATTAGAAGGATTATCTTGGAAAAAAATGCATAATAAAAGACAAAATGAATTGGGGTCTTATAATTAGGATCAAATAAAAAGTCAAATAGAGTCTTATAATAAGGACCGGAGGAGTATTATTTTTCACCATTATTGCCCACCTCTATTTCAAAAGAAAAAGTGTGTTCCGATCAAAGATTAAAAAACAAAAATCATCAGCAAACTAATTTCCTTCTCTAGCCGAAATATTAGCCATACAATTAATTTTCTTGGGGAGAATCCTATTAATTGAAGTTTAAAATTACCAAATTCTAGATAAAAAAATTCCTCTAAAAATATGTTGTTATTTGCAAATTTAGTACTGTTAAAACTTATTAAAATATTGTTATCAAATCTGATTTAATATTTAGTAATTTAAGGATTCTTTGGTGAGATTCTCCCATTTTCCTATACATGAAAGAAACCAAAATATAGAAACATTGGCGTTCCCCGTGAGAAGGAGATCCATGCTATTTATAGAAGAGACTTAATATTGTTAATGTTTATGTCCATTCTTAGAGTACTTATTTCAATCAAATTAGAACTTGGGTATTTAATTTAATTCACGATTCACCGTCTAAGGGCCGTTTGAATTTGATTTCTGTTTTTTCAAAAAAAAAAAATGTCTCTATTTTCTTTTTCATAACAAAAAACCTCAGAGCTGTTTTGGGGGGGGGGGACCGGTGATGATCAAGAGGCAGGCGATGAATGACGATGGAAAACATGTTGAAAAATAGAATTTTTTTTATTAATTAAACAAATTATTTGATGGGGAGCTGACTTTGTGGAGGAAATTTTGGAGATGGAGGGTTCCGGAGAGGTCTAAGAGGCTTTTTGATCCAGAGGGCCTAGATGAGGAAATTACGAGAAGCTGGAGCCTCTTTAGAGCTATTGCAGATCAGGAGCTTGCCCAGAAGAACAACTGGATAGTAGGCTTCAGCTGTAAACCAGCAAGGGTTCCCCAGGTTATAGCTGAAATTTTAGGAATTATATATGGTTTATTGGAAGGTGCTCCTCAACCATGTACCAAGAGAGGAGCTTTATTTCGCTGATCATCTTGCGACAATTTCTCATAACATAGAGGGAAACTACTGAATCTTTGGTCACAAGCCATCTGGACATGGAAAGTGATTCTGCAGGCTAACTGTTTCCCGCTGTCGTGTTTATTCTTTTGTTGTTTTTTCTAGGACTTAACTTGGAAAGTGATGATGGAGGCTAACTGTTTCCCTTTGTCGCGTTTCTTCTTTTGTTGTTTTTTAAGGCAGTTTTTTAGGTTGCTTGTTTTGAGTTGTTTACTTTGTTTTCTGATGTACCCTGTTTTCTTAGTTGATTAATGGAAGTATTCAGTTTTCTAGTCCAAAAGAGAGAAAAAACAAAGAAAGAAAGAAAGAAAGAAAAAAACAATTCCTGCAATTCCCAAACCCAGAAGAGGTGATGATGAGGAAAAGAGAATGGAGAATTGAATTACCTGGTGGCCCATTTTGACGACAACGTAAGCATTGCTGCTTCGGCCACTTCTGGTAGCCAGATCATGGCCTCTCTTGACGTGAACTTTGAGGTAACCCGTCAAGCTCCCCATTTCTGTTTCGACAATGAAGGAACAGAGCTAGCCAAGTGTCAGATGGCAGCTTCCCGATTAGATCTCAACCGTTCGCCGGCGACTCTGTTCTTTTCCCTGTCTCACTCTGCTGTTGAAAAGTTTGGCTGATCTTTTAAACTACTCCTCCTCGCTTCTCCGTTCCCGAGGTAAGCCCCTCTTAAGTGGCTTTATCAGAGTTTTACTTCTGTGCTTAGTTCAGCTTTTGTAGCAGCAGTAATGTTTGAAAAGTCAATAGCAAAAATTCTGTATATTAATATAACATATTTTTTAAGAAAAATTATAAGAAAAAATCTCAAAAAAATATTTTAAAATTTTAAAATTTTAAATCAGTAATAACTTAGTTGACTAATTTAAAGAGATAAAAAAAATTAGTTAAGTTAGTTATTTGTAATGAATATGTGTTGTTTTTCTTAAAATACTCTTTCTAATCATGTATATTAACTAAAACTATAATTTAATAGAATTTTTAACATGTACAACTACTACAAGAATCATTTTGAAAAAATAAATAAATATGAAAAACAAAATGAATTGGAGTCTTATATTTAGAACTAAATTAAAAGTCAAACTAACTCTTATATTAAAAAATAAAGATAGTATTTCTTTTTTTTGGGGGAAAACAACAATTTTCCATACATTCCATTCATAACTTTGTGCAAATTTTTCATTGTTTCTTTTTTTTTTTTCCATGTTTTTATTAGGATGTCTATGTTTAGGACAAAAAATCGATGCAATCTTTTAAAGTAAAATAACAACAAAAAAAACAACCTTAAAAATAAGAAATTTCAAGATTATAAATGATATGGAGGGAGGGAAAGTTTGAACTGAAACTATGAAAATGTGGAAGAAAAAAAATAACCAATATGCTATTGTGGCAGTTTAAAAAAAAAAAGAAAAGAAGAAGACTAGATTTGGTCTAAAAAAACAATATTGCAGTATAAATTAACAAGTTTGGAATACAGAATGATATTCTTTTGTCATGTAAAAGCATTTATCAATTTGGGAAAATAACTAAATTTGATGTGAAAATAACAAAACTGCAACCTAAATTAATAAGTTTGAAATATAGAATTCCATCATTTTCTAATAATCACACAAAGGTATATTGATCATTTTTTCACATTTTTATAATTCCAATTCAGACTTTCCCTTATTTCCAATCATTTGGAAGTGTTAATTGAATTTTTTAAAATTTCCTATCTTCAAGGTTCTTTTTTCATCATTTTCTCATTTTTCAATTCTTGAAAAAATACTAATTGAAAAAATGGCAAAAAATATTAAAAATTAAAAAATTACATATAAGGACTGGTTCGCAAAATTATTGTTATTTGCTTTTGTCAAAACCAACACTGATGATGTAACGAGTCTTTATTTGCAATCTTTCTATTTTTAAAGGTTTTTTTTAACGATTTTCTCATACTAATTTTGTGTATTTTTATTTTATATAACTTCTATTTAAGGATTAAAATAAATTTTAAATCTTTAAATTATATTTAAGGATGTGATTAGTTCCTAGGGTTTAAATATTCTGATGTAATAAAAAAACTTTTTATTACTGTAAATAATTAAATTTTGAAAGCTGGTTTATTTTGAACTAAAATATACTACTTTCAGTTCTTAATATAAGAATTTGTTTGACTTTTAATTTGATTCTAAATATAAGACATCAATTTCTTTTGTCTTTCATATTTATCTATTTTTTTAAAATAGTCTTTATAGTAGTTGCACATGTTAAAGGTTTTAACAAATGATAATTCTAATTAATAACTAATTTAATTATTTTTTAATATTTTTAAATTAATAAATTAAGTTTTATATTAAGCATCGTATGTAGTAGAAAATCGTATTCAGTTTTATGAGTGTGTGTGTGTGTTTTTTTTTTTTTTTTGCGCTTTTCACTAAATAAGCTTTGTTCAACCTTTTTTCTTTTTGGTCAGAAAATTTTACAGAATAACAATTTAAAAAAAAGGAAGAATTTTATTAAACTATAGAGAATTAATGTCCAACAATTCCCATAAAATTTCAAAATTTCACTACCAAAATAAAATTAAAATTGACTAAAGTATATATTTGGTCCTTTAATTTTGTATAAGGTTTTAATTTGGTTTCTTAATTTTAAAAATCATATATTTAGTTTTTAACCCTAAAATCATTAGATTTCAATGATGATTTTTTGTAACCGTCATTAATGTTTTAAAAATTAAAAAATTAAACTTAATATTTTAACATTTGAGAATATTTTATCAACATTTAAGATCTTAATGTCATTATTTTTTTAAAAAAAATTTTATGTTAAAGGACTAAAAGTATACTTCTTTAAAGTTAATGAACTAAATTAAAACCTTATACAAAGTTAAAAGATCAAATATATACTTTAATCATTAAAATTTTAGGGTGAAAAGACAATAATATCCTTACTTTTTTTATAAAAAAAAATAGTTGTCATCAAATTTGAATTATAAATCGCCGAAATTTTTGTTCTAAATTACTAAATTTTACTTGTTTATTTACACATAAATACTTGTACTTAAGGTTGTCAATTCCCTTTATTTCTTGTGAATCACTGAATTTGGATTGTGAATTGCCAAATTTTAGCCGTAAATTGTCAAAGTTTATTTATTTATTCACACTTAGACACTTCACTTAATCATTTATATTTGAACACTTACATTTATTTTATTACATATATTTTTTTTGGCATTACGTGATTAAGTAGATTGATTGTTTTTTTTTTTGGTAAACAGGTTATGGGTTCAAGCCCCCTATTAGCCACCTTATTTGTGAAAAATCTTTTGGTGACCAAAGCTCCAACAACTAGTCGCCAGTAGTGGAGGTCAAAGCTTCTGCTAGTTAGTCATCGAAGTTTTAGTAACGATTAATCTTTTTAAAAAAAATAAAAAGTAAAGATATTATTATCTTTTCATTCTAAAATTTTAAGTTTATTTTGATCCAAAATAACTATTGGAGTTCTCTACAATGGGAATGAAATTCTCCCTTGAGAAAATAGCATCTAACATATCCTCTATATTTTGAATTATTTTTTATTGGATGGTTATTGGCGATAATCAATTATTATTATTTACTATATTGTTATTATTAATTGTTTTTGTCATATGTATATGGGAGAATGACCAAAAAAATGCAAAAATTTCAAAATCCCAAATCAAATATTTTCACAAAAATATGTTATTTGTAAATCAATTGAGTATTATAATAATTCCTGATATGGGATTTTGTAATTTTTATGGTCTTTATTTATCATTCTTCCTATTCATACACACACATATGTGTGTGTATTAGAATTTGATAGTTTTCCTGTGTGTTATTAGAAAGCTTTAATGCTTTAATCCAACACGTTTTATAACCAAAAGGTGCAAGATCAAACCCCACCTTAACTTGAGCTTGTAATGATACTGCCACTGATTTAGTACTGAAGGTAATATTATATTTTAACGTTTTAAGCGGGGAAAAAAAAATCCTAACCATGATCATCTTTGTTTTAATGTAATGAATCAACTTAGGGTTAGATGAAAACCCTTGATAGCAGGTAAAAATAGGCATGCTAAAGCTATGGGGCTTAGATATTCAACATGTTAATCTATGTTCTTTATATTATTTTGGACATACCACATGCTCCTTCTCTAGTTTGCCTTTTTTTTTTGGGGGGGGGAAATTTCATTCAAGGACCACTGAAGGCAATTAATTTCCAAGAGCTCTCAAAACAATCTGAAATGTCACCACAGGACTATGGGGGCAAATTGAAATTAACTTCAAAATCAAAAAGATAGTGTTGGCCCTCAAACTATGACTCTTAAATTTGAAGTCTTTTCTCTCTCACTTTAACTCTCGATATTTGAAGCCCCTCTCGCTCATTCTTTAAAAAATCCAGTTCGTGCATTGAAGGAGATCGTTCGCCTCGCCGTCACCATTGTTGTGGTGAGGAGAGATTTTCCGTCGTCATTGTTCTGGTGAGGAGAGCCTTTGTCGTTGCCCTTGCTCTAGCAACGAGAGCCTCTATCGCCACCCCTACAAGTGTTGGACAAGAGCCTTTGCTGTCGCCATGGTCTCTCTCGTTGTGTGTACATAATCTCTTTCATTGCCTTTCAATTCTAGAATTTTTTCTCTGTTTCTTGTATTGTAGATTTTATGGGTCTGGTTTGGATTGTCGTGGAGTTCTGAACCAATAAGGAATTTTTTGGCTACTAATATTTCAGATAAAATTATTCAATGGGTTCAGCTCCAATTGACATCATTGAGTGTTGATAGTCTCCTTCATTTGTGCACTTTTTTAGTTCATATCTTGTGTAGGCTCAATTTATTTATATTCACAAGTGTATGTCCGAATTTCATAATGTAAGTTTATTTCTTCAAAGAAGCACATATTTGATGTTGATTTTATGATTAGTGTTATTCATTTTCTAGTAAGTTCATGTCTTCTTGATAATATGTTAAATGCATTGAAATACATTGTTCTTTAACAAGTTAGGATATTTACAACAACAATTAGTGTATTTACAAGTAAAGTGGACAAACATCTAAACCAAGTACTCCCACAATAGTTGGGATACAATTTGGGTGAATATGAATATATTTTTGCACCAATTCTATTTGTAAGCATTGGTTTTGCTGTGTTTGGACCAAGCACACTAAAATTTTATGTATTGGATTCATTACGTGGTGGGGAGGATGCAACTAAGCATGAGAAAAAGAAGAAAAAGGTTGATTCAGCATACCAAGGGCAGTAAATGATGGCTTAATTTTGGGTTAGTTCAATTTTATTGTTCTTCTACTTTTCTGGACGACCATAATATCTCTTGCGTGATAGTCATTTTCTATTGCGCATGAGTTCATTCATTATTTTGAGTTTTCATTGATGCATCTGTGTCAATCTATTGACGGTATTTATTGTTGTGCCTCAGGAATAATACACTTCACTAAAATCTGAGTTGTAGTAGCTCGTTACTCATAAAAGAAATATGCTTGTGAAACTACTTCAACAGATAAAGACGACAAAAAACAAAGCAATGACATAACAATTGTTATATTTTTATTTTAGATATAATTTAAGCTATTTTAGAACTTGTTAAAATTTGTGTATGGAGAATTTGCACAGTTTCTGTTTTAGGGAATATATTATGAGTAGGTTACATGTCAATTAATTACAATTTGTTGTCTTTCCCCACTAACTTGCAAGTATGTGATGTACTATTGACAACTTGAATTAGAAAATTTGCAATAAGGATGCATTGATTAACAATTTGATGTCATGGGTATTTGGTTGTCATATTGGCAATTAGAATTAAGGAAATTTGCAATAAAGATACGTTGATTCACAAAAGAAACTTGTCCATTTACAAATAGAATAATATAACTAAAAAAGTCATACATGATTATTCACAAGTCTAAGGAGCACTAATCACAAGTAGAATTAAGAAATTTGTAATACAAATACACATATTAACAACAATAACTCGTCCATTTGCAAGTGATCTAACTGAATTCTAGAAGTTGGACATGATAATTCATGTTTGGGAGGGACTATTTGCAACTGGAGTTGGGCAATTTGCAAGAAGGTAACGTATATTAATAGCAAGAATTTGTCCATTTACAAGTGAGCCAGCTGAATTCAAGAAGTTGAACATGATTATTCACAAGTCTGGGAGGAATCATTTGCAATTGAAATTAGGAAATTTGCAAAGAGGATATGTATATTAATAACAATAATACATCCATTTGCAAGTGAGCTAGTTCAATTGAAAAGGTTTATCACAAGTCTGGAAGTGAGTGTTCACAAGTGAAATTAGAAAATTTGCAACATGGATACGCTTGTTAACGATAGAAATACATCTTTTTGCAAGTAGATTTATTTCATTCAAAAAGTTGAACACATCAATTCACGAGTCTGGGAGTAACTCTTCACAAGTGGAATTAGAAACTTTACAATAAGGATACATTAACAATAGAAATATGTCCATTTGCAAGTTGATTAATTTGTTCATACATTTATATAGTTGCTAGTTAGTTTCAATTCAGTACTTAGGGCAGTTTACCTCCAAGTACCATCACGAAATTCTCCATCTATTCATAGCACTACACAAAATAGATTTCAACTCACGGGTTGTCATAGCCACTTCACAAACCATTCCAAAAATATATACTGAGGTTCATATATACACAAAAGTAGCTGTATATTAAAACAAAAACAAACTATATTCAGCAATAAAATAGTGTAGAGTTTGAGTTCCTACAAGTTTTTCTAGTTTAACCAGCTTCATATCTATACAAAAGGCTCTCGTCCAACACTTGCAGGGGCGGTGATGGAGGCTCTTGTTGCTAGAGCAGGGGCGACGATGAAGGCTCTCCTCACTAGAACAATGATGACGGCAAATCTTTCCTTACCACAATAGTAGCAATGGCTAGGCGAACAATCTCCTTCAATGCATGAACTGGATTTTTTAGAAAATGAGCAAAAAGGCTTCAAATATCAGGAAGTTGAGAGTGAGAGAGAAAAGACTTCAAATTTCAGAGTCATCGTTTGAGGGGCAACACTGTCTTTTTGGTTTTGAAGTTAATTTCAATTTGCCCCCATAGTCCTGTGGTGGCATTTCAGATTGTTTTGGGGTCTCTTGAAAATTAATTGCCTTCAGCGATCTTTGAATGAAATTTTCCTTTCTTTGTTTTTTTTTTTAAGTCTAATGTTTGTTTCAACTTCTTTTAAGTACTTTTATGCAAGTTTAGCTCATATATTTATTCCATACACTATAAAATTCCATTTTAAAAACTAATTTAAACACATTCGGAATTAAATAAATGTTACTCACCTTGTTTTAAAAAAAATTATTTACTATAGCGAATAAGATCAGGGGGAAAAACATTCTAAATCATCATCATAAAACTTGAAAACCTGTTCCAATGCATTCCATCAATACAAACAGCAGACTGCTAGTCTCTTCAATCTTCAGCCATAGTAATTACAGCCATACTTTTTCAGGACAAATCACTACTTAAACACATTGAGCATCCGACCATGTTCCAACTACTAGAATGCGAAAAGGGGGAATTAAAAGAGAAAAAGTAGTAAAGAAAAGAAAGCACTCTGAGTATTTACACCACAAGAAGCAGAAAACCAGGCTAGAGACTGTTGGAAGGACGAATGTGAATCCAATGCAATTGGAGCTCCAATTCCCCAGACTCCACATTTTTCAGCCTAAGAACCAAGTCTTGAACTAGTTGGCCATCTTTCCACACAATTTGGCTCTCTTCAGCCAGACAGTTCTCCCTGTTCGGTTTTATTCTTTTAAGGATAGCTCCATTATGCTGGAGGCCACCTGCGGACCGCTGACTCATCACAACAGTTTCAACAAATGGATTAATGTCCAACTCAGCCTCCCCCAGCTTGTCATCAAAACTCACGTCTGTGTCATGCACAAACTGCATTCACAACACAATATATGGAGGATATGTTGAATTTGGTTTTGAGATTTTGTCATATAATAAATCTGACAAACCCGATAAGGAAAGCAAAACATATAAAATCCAACTCAGTCGTCCCTTCAAAACTCTTAAATCAGACTAACCAAGGACTGATTTATTGGTATGACTGATTTAATACTATTTTAATGAAATATTGATGACTCATTTCTCAAAGTGTCCTTGTCTTTTCACTCTTAAATTAATAACTTTTTCATCGTCTCTCTCTCCAATAAACCATATCAATCAAAGTCATGATTTTGGGAAATTGTAAAAAAATTTTGACATTTAAACTAACTTTCTTAATTTTAAGAAATCAGTTCATAAGAGCTCAAACTTTCCAGCTCTTGTTCAACTGTAGTAAACTACAGAGTTGCAGAGGAACAGTTTCTTACAAGTTGGACTGGGAGAGGAGGATCTGAAATGCACAAAGTTAAATCTTCATTCCACTCAGGATTGAGACTCCTCTTCACCACTCGAGTCTTCAATTTCTGCATCAGACATTATAAGCAGACATCACTTTAAGTTAGTATGGCAAGGAAATCTTGGGAGGTTGTTACCTCATCTCATTTATAGTTCAATCTTAAGGCTAACTTAACACTATACAATAATCAAATCCAAGAGCTTAAATGTCCTAACCAGATGGACTTTTTTTCTGCTGAAAAGTTAAAGCAGATGAACATACATGCACAAGAACAATTAGTATCCTTGTCAACTGA
This sequence comes from Neltuma alba, assembly GCF_004799145.2. Lineage (NCBI taxonomy): Eukaryota > Viridiplantae > Streptophyta > Magnoliopsida > Fabales > Fabaceae > Neltuma > Neltuma alba. The sequence goes on along the minus strand of NW_021634396.1, from coordinate 49,822 downwards.
TAATAGCATAACCAAGATAAAGCCATACCCGGAAGGAGGTAGTCACTAAACTTCCATTAAGAGGATTAAAAAAGCACTAAGATAACAGAATCAAAATTGAATTAACCTGCTGGCCCATTTGGAAAACAACACAAGGATCACTGCTTCTGCTGAAGGTATCTCTGATAGCAAGATTTATGCCTCTTTGGACGCAAATTCTGAGCAGACCCAACATGTTCTCCATTGATAATTGGAGCTCCACTTCCCCAGATTCCACATTCTTCAGTCTAAGAAACATGTTTTGGACAACTTTGCCATCTTTCCACACAATTTGGCTCTCCTGAGCCAGACAGTTTTGCCGGTTGGGTTCTACTGTTGTGATGATTGTTCCATCCTGGAGGCCTTCTAATTCCAACCGTTTCTTCGCAGCTTCAAGAAAGGGACTAACTTCAAACTCAGCCTTCCCCATTTTGTCATCAAAAAATTTGTCCTTGTCATACACAAACTGCAAGCAATCGCAAGACAATGAATGATGTTATTGCCAAGTTCGTGTCTCAGTGAATCTCATCTTCTGAATCACTAACTTCAGCAAATGTTCATATGTTGACTCGTGTATTATATATGCAGGTAAAGATTTTCATTGTAAATAAGCAATGCAAAGCATTGATTGTGAAAACCCCACATCTGTTTCTGATTGTAATGGCCTAGATTCAATGTACTCATTAATAAAACAAGACAATATTTGTTTGATTTTATTCAAGTTCCGACAAATCAAAAGCAGTGAAGGATCTAACCATTTAAACTAACCTGAGAAGTTTCCTGGTACAGTAGATCTCAAAACCTGAAACACCCCATTGACCTGGGCATTTCTCATCAACATTTTCTTATGCTCATATTGGCCTAATAAATACAACGTGTTGATGTTCGGACATCTGTTCATTCATTAATAGATCCTGGGAATTCATTACTGATTAATTTGATTGAAGTTAATTAGATTCTGAATACAAGTTTCATTTTTGTAAAGAGTTACACAAGATGGCGACTTACAAGGTGGACTGGAAGATGTGGATCTGAAATGGATAAAGCCAGGTCTTCATCCCACTCAGGATTGATATTCTTCTCCACCACACGAGTCTGCAATTTCTGTAGCAGACAAGAAACAAAATTCAACAACGTTCCCAACTAATTATCTTATTTAATTCAATCTTAAGGATTCTTCACTGAACAACAAAGAAAAAAAGTGTACAGATTTCAATTAAATCTTAAACGCCAATATGACGTGACGTGATGCCCATATGGTCATGGTAGTGTACTTATTAGTATGAGGCCAGTGGAGGTGACATGCATCTCTTCATGAGTAATCACTTGAGCGGGAGATGTTACGTTGGTATGTCGTAAATCCCAACTACATTTAATATTATGGGAATTAATTTAAATTATTTATAATGGAAAGGGTTAAATTTTTTATTGATTTTAAATTTTTTAAATTCAAATCATGCTAGTTCTAGTAATCAATTTTTTTGGGCCGAGAGTAATTTGAAAGATTTGGCTTCTATCCATTTCTTCTCCTCTTCACTTTCTTTTTTACTTCCCATCACAAGTTTTCAACCCTTGAATCAAAATTTGAATGGCTAGGATTTAACATTTTATAAAATATTTTTCACTTTTTTCTTAATCATCATTTTGGACTAATTAAGTTTTCATAATTTAAATTTGATTCAAAAGCATGATACTACCTCCCTCATTTCCTTAATATAAAACTTAGTTAACTAATTTAAATATGTTGAGTAAATTTGTTAAATTAGTTATTTATAATAAATAAATATTATCCTCCCATTACTAATTATGTGTATTAGTTAAAAATAAAATTACCATGAAACATTTAATATATATATTTACCATAAAAATTATTTTTAAAAAATAAATAAATATGAAATACAAAATATTCTGACATGTCACGATTAGAATCAATAAAATAATGCATGTGAAGATGACGTCGAGTTAAAGCGAGCAATGAGGTCGAAAAAAGAAAAGCAGAGAGAGAGAGAGAGAGAGAGTTAACGCGAGCAACGTCAGCAATAATAAAATATATCTCATTTGTTGGAAATATCTATTTGTCGGATTCTGTGGTCATGTTTCATTTGCTGCCGATTCTTGTGTGATCCCTGTTTTCCAGAGAATTCTTCTTCCTACCTACCCGCTGCAAGTGGGTCATGGAAGCATTTTTGCTCAATTTTTCTCCAGTAATTAAAGTTTTTGTTTTTTTCCGTCTCTTCCTTTTCTATAGTCAAACATGTTAACTCTTGCAAGCAGTTCTAACAGCAAAAGTAGCTGGAATTGTTCAATCTATGAATACCGCCGCCGATATACTTTGGTCGACCAAAGAAGCTAATTAAAGAGACGAGCATGAAGAGATAAGTAATGAAGTGGCAGAATAAAGCCATGAGGATTGAGATGAGAGAGAGGCGAAAATAAGAGGGAAACAGAACTAACAAAGGCAATAAGCTAAAGAAGCCAGTGAGATAATAAGCTTGAACCACAGAAACACAGGAAAAGAATTAGGGCATGAAAACAAAGCAATCAGAAATTAAAGAGTACCTGATTGGCCATTTTGATGAGAACGTAAGGATCGCTGCTTGCGGCATCTCTGATAGCCAGATTCAGGCCTCGCTTGACGCGAACTATGAGCCGATCCATCAGCTTCGCCACTGGGAACGCAGAGGCGAGCAATAGAGCCCAGAGGAAGGTTTATTCCTGGTGCTCAGGAAAGCTAAGTTCCATGGGAGCTTTTAAGCTTCAACCCGCTTCTCCTGTTGCCTCTCCTACTGTATGCTGGTCTTTGAGTAGTACACAAAAGTCTGTTTTCTGTTCTTTCACACCAGCTTTTGAAAAGTCATACACTCCTTCACTGCTAAATATAAAATTATTTTGTAATGTAAACAGAACTCATTTTTTTAATATAATTTATATTACTATATTTAGAACGGAGAAATATTAAATATTAATATAAAATATAGAAAATTAGGGTGAGGGAATTGACAGGTAAAGACCTTGTATGCAGGGAATTAATGTCAAATGAAGAAATATGCACAACCAATTGAAGTACACCTTCCCAGAACTTTGCTCTGGTTAAGTTACAAATGATTTCATGTGTTAAAAATGAGTTAAAATTAGTTTAAAATAATAAATATATTAAAAATACCATTTTAATATAGAGATAATGAGTACTGAGTAAAAATGTACGGGCAGGTACTAAAACTAACACGTCATTAAGCTGCCAAGGGATTTGCTAATTGAAGTGTGTCATTTTTTTTATACTAAGAAAAGTTTAAATAAGTTGGGTTTCAAAAGCTCATCAAAATTAAGATATATTTTCAGGTTTAAATTAAGATATATTTTCAGTTTAGCTTATCCATAAATAATGTTTTTACATTAACAGCGGGATTCAAACTCATGATATTGTGAGTTTTAAATCGATTCCTTACCAACTATTACCTCTGGTCCTTAATATAAGAACTATTTTGACATTTAATTTGATTATAAATATAAAACCATAATTCACTTTGTCTCTCATATTTAATTTTACCATAAATATAAGACCTTGACTCGCTTTATCTCTCATATTTATTTATTTTTTTTAAAGTAGTTCTTGTAGTAATTGTGCATGATAAAAGTTCCGTCAAATAGTAATTTTAACTAATACATATGATTAATAAAGGTATTTTAAAAAAGATAAAAATATATTTATTACAAATAACTAGTTTAACAAATTTTTTTAATTAACTTAAATTAGTTATCCCTTTTCATATTAAGTACCGGGGTAGCATATCAACTCTTGTTGGCTGAAGTCATAATTTCAGCCCAATTTTTTGTTTTCAATTAAGCCTTGTTTCTGGTCCAATATCAAGAGAGAAGGAATCCTCGATAAGCCACACAGGGGGTTCACGTAGCCATGCATATTTTGATATTATTATCTATTTAACTTTATTTTTATTCCTTCCATATTTTTTAACTATTTTAATATTTTTCCTGTAACAGCTAAGATTATAACTTAATTTCTAGTGCATCCTGCATTTAAAAATATTTTTCTAGTGACACTCACTAACTTAAAAAAGTATCTAGATATCCTAAAATTTAACTAATTTGAGATAGTGCGTATTGCGGGAAAAAAATATTTGAGTGCTAAAATTAACTCAAATAAAAATAAAAATAAATTAAAAATTAAAAGAAAAAAAAGAAGGGAAGGAAGCATCTCATCCCCAAACAGCAGCGTTAGAGAAATAAGCATTCCCCGCTCGTTGAATGTGGATTCAGGGTCATGTACTCATATATATTTTGATATTATTATCTATTTAACTTTATTTTTGCTAATAAGAATTGATCCAATCAGTAAACAATCGGCTCATCACCCGCAAGATCATGAGTTCGAATCTCACTATCAATATAAGAACCTTGTTGATGAGTGATCTATATGCTATCTGAGTCTAAAAGTATACCCTGATATTTGTACTCAACTCACCAAAAACTTTTATGTATAAAAAAAATCATATTTTTATTCCTTCAATATTTTTTTGACTATTTTAATAGAAATTAGATACCAGGAAAATAAGTGTAACATCACACAAAAGAAAAGGATAAGAAGAGAATGCTCTCAATTTTCTTTTTAAATTTTAATTGCCAACAACCCCTCATTCTTTCTAAGGTACGCGTGACTTTTTGAGTTTTGACCGGGGATAAAACACCTCCACAAGATCCGCTCTCAACAACCATCAGGTCGCCACACAGTGGAAAGCTTCCACCGTACTAATTCCATTGTTCCCAAAATTTTTATAAAACACTGACATTTGAAGAAATATTTTAAATTATTTTATTAAAAATATAAAATATTAGAATTGATATATGTGCGGAATTAATGAGTAATAAGCACTTACTTACTTTATAAAATATATAGATGTATTATTAATAAGTAATAAGTATTATTGTAGTATTTAACTATTTACTAGGGGTAATTAAAATTATATGTGCGGAATTATTAACTTTTTTTTTTGGTAAACAGGAATTATTAACTATTTCTTAGTGCGTTACAAAAATATAACGTACGAGATGTCAAAATTTGTAATGCTTTGGGTCCAAAATATGGGCTTGGCCCGCAATTACAGAATTTGGATCACCTCTTATCCCTTATTATCATCTAAGGACGACCATAATTATGGAAACTGGGTAGAAAGGGAAGAGGAGGTGAAGGAGCTGATTATTTCCTCTTTTAAAAAGTTGTTCCAATCTGAAGCAAATTCCCCTGGCTCGCTCAAGTCTGTTAGCAATTTCCCTAAGCTTTCACAGTCACAGTTAAATTCTTTGGGGACTGTACCTTCTAATGAAGAAATTCGTAGGGCCCTTTTTGCTATGGGACCTTACAAAGCACCCGGTGTGGATGATTTCCCTCCTGTTTTTTACCAAGCCAATTGGAATACGGTGGGACCAAGTTTTTGTAGTTTTGTGAAAGGAGCTTTTGAAGGAAGCACTTCTTTGGCAGAGGCTAATAAGACTTTCATCTCCCTCATCCCAAAAAGAAAACATCCCCAAAGGGTAGAGCACTTTAGACCGATTTCTCTATGCTCTGTTCACTACAAGTGCATCACTAAAGTGCTTACCCATCGGCTGAAGAATATTATGAAGGAGATTATATCGCCCTTCCAATCCGGATTTATCTCTGGGAGACACATACAAGACAATATCATAGTGGGGCAAGAGTTATTGCATACAATGAAGAAAGCTAGGGGTAAGCGTGGCTTCATGGCCTTGAAAATAGACTTACAAAAGGCTTATGATAGAATTGATTGGGCCTTTTTAAAGCAGGTGCTGTGTGATGTGGGTATGGATGACAAATTTATCAACATTATTATGAACTGTGTAACCAGTTCCTCTTTGAATGTGTTGTGGAATGGATCTGCTACTGAATTCTTTAATCCTACAAGAGGTCTCCGACAAGGCGATCCCATCTCCCCCCTTTTATTTGTAATGTGTATGGACAGATTATCTCACATAATTTGTGATGCAGTGAATAACAGCAGGTGGAAGCCGATTCAAGTTAGCAAAAATGGTCCGCTTATATCGCACTTGATGTTTGCTGATGATATACTACTGTTTGGTGAAGCCAGTGAGGAGCAAGCTAAAACTATGATGGATTGTCTTGATAAATTCTGTCTGGCCTCTGGTGAAAAGATTAACAAACAGAAATCTTCAATTTTTTTTCTCTCCTAAAGTTAATGCTAGTCTGAGAGGAAAAATCAAGACCCTAACCGGGATGAAGGTCACTGATGAAATTGGTAAATATCTTGGTTTTCCTCTTTCGAGGAAAAGAAAACCGACAGAAACATTTGAATATATTGTAGACCGAGTGAAAGATAAGCTAGCAGCATGGAAGGCCAACAGTTTATCCATGGCTGGGAGGATCACTTTAGCAAAATCGGTACTCAGTACTGTGCCCCTTTATCCAATGCAAGTAGCAAAGCTGCCAATGAGACTATGTCAAGAGGTTGAAAAAATCCAGAGATTTTATTTGGGGAAAGGTGACTAATAGCAAAGGATTTCACCCTGTGGGTTGGGAAAAGATTGTTATGCCCAAACAGAACGGGGGACTTGGCTTTAAAAAGCTAAGTTCCATCAATCGGGCCTTTGGAGCTAAATTGGCCTGGAACTTAGTTGTCGGAGTTGAAGGTTTATGGGCAGAATGTAAGACAGATTCACAATACAAATAAATAAAATAATAAAGAGATGTGAATCTTCTCATAAAATAATACAGCGGAAGAATCTTTGTGTACCTCTTGCCATTTGTCTTATCTTGAATTATCTCGGGATCTGAGATAAAGGAATAGACCTCTTGCCATTTGTCTTATCTTGAATTATCTCGGGATCTGAGATAAAGGAATAGAGCTGCAAAAGAGAACAACAGTTAGAAGAAAAGAGTTGTTCAGGTCTCTTCTGACTGGAATAGGGCACAGTGATGGCAACTGGATTAGCCGTCACCAGTCAGGGAACCTCAAGGGAGCAGATAGGTATTTCACTCGCTCTCAGAATATTCAGCCGTCAACTCAATTGTTGTGTATCTCACCATCAGAGAGTTATCAACACATATATAGACTGAAAAGCTTAACCCTACTGGGCTTGGGCCTTGTTTGACTGAAAGGGCCACACTCAGAGTATTTTATTAATTTCCTAATATATATCTAAATAATAATTATAATAAAATATCTAACATTCTCCCACTTGGCCCTTATACGTATGTCAATTGCCATGCCTCAGTAAGCTAAGGCTATACTGCAAGAATCATGGCGACAAGTCCCCTCAAGTCGGGTATTATCTTCCATGCATCACAGGCAGCATCCTTACTTAATGGGTATACCTTTATGAACAAACTCAATTTTGTTCGGTTCCTACTTTATGTTTATCAACCTCAAAAACACAAATGTATATACAATCATAACCAGAGATGACAAACCATAAATTTCATTGCTCATACCTCAACTAATCAATTGGAGGACGAAGTCCCATGTGAGGTACGTGTGAAACAAAGTCATTCGGTTTCAACCCTTTAGTCAAAGGATCAGCTAGCATTTCCTTTGTACCGATGTATTCAACCGAAATTTGGCCATCCATAACCCTTTCTTTCAAGCATAGGAATTTCAGTTCGACGAACTTACTTCGACTCTTATTCCTCTTGTTGTTGGCTATGGCCACTGCAGCGGTGTTATCACAGTACATTCTGATCGGCCTAGAGATCGAATCAACAATCTTAAGCCCAGCAATGAAATTCTTTATCCAGATTGCTTGTGAACTTGCCTCAAAACACGCAATGTACTCAGCATCACCAGTAGAAGGAGCTGTTAGAGTTTGTTTTGTACTCTTCCATGATATGGCTCCTTCTGCTAGTAGGAAGATATAACCAGTCGTAGACTTATTTGTGTCCAAACATCCTCCCAAATCAGAGTCTGAGTAACCAGTCACTTCTAGATTCTCTGTCCTCTTATATGTAAGCATGTAGTGTTTAGTCCCTTGTAGGTATCTAAACACTTTCTTTGCAGCTGTCCAATGCGCCTCACCAGGATTACTTTGGTACCTTCCCAGCATGCCCACAGCAAAAGCTATATCAGGTCTAGTGCAAACCTGTGCATACATTAAACTTCCTACTGCTGAGGCATATGGGATCCTTTCCATTTGCTTTTTCTTGAGCTCGGTTTTAGGACACTGATCTAGACTGAATTTGTCTCCTTTCTCTAAAGGAGTCACGTTGGTTGAACAGTTCTTCATTCGGAATCGTTCAAGAACTTTGTTTATATAGGTTTCTTGAGACAGGCCTAAAAGACCTTGAGTCCTATCCCTATGGATCTTAATGCCAATGACATAAGATGCCTCACCCATATCTTTCATATCAAAGTTCTTAAACAGGAACTGTTTCACCTCGTGCAATAGTCCTAGATCATTGGTTGCAAGTAATATGTCATCGACATATAAAATCAAAAATATGATATTGCTCCCACTAACCTTGTGGTATATGCATTCATCCATGATGTTCTCATCGAAACCAAATGATGTGATCACCTCATGGAACTTCAAGTACCACTGTCGTGAGGCTTGCTTTAAACCATATATTGATTTCTTTAGCTTGCATACCAAGTTTTCTTTGCCTTTCACAATGAATCCCTCAGGCTGCTTCATATAGACCTCTTCGTCAAGATCACCGTTGAGAAATGCAGTTTTAACATCCATTTGATGCAATTCCATATCAAAATGTGCAACTAATGCCATGATAATGCGGAATGAATCCTTCTTTGATACAGGAGAAAATGTTTCTCTGTAGTCGATTCCTTCCACTTGCGTAAAACCCTTGGCAACCAACCTTGCTTTGTAATGATCAATGTTACCTTGTGAGTCTCTTTTGGTTTTGTAAACCCACTTACAGCCAATGGCTTTAGACCCACTAGGTAACTCCACAAGCTCCCATACATGGTTGTTTGCCATAGAGTTCATTTCATCGACCATGGCATCATGCCACAACTTGCAATTCTCATTCTTCATGGCTTGAGTAAAGGTCAAAGGATCATTTTCAATATTAACATCACAGTCAATTTCAGTGAAGTACACAACGTAGTCACTAGGCAATGCCGGCTTTCTCTCTCTAGTTGATCTCCTCAATTCAACTTCTTGAGTTGGCTGAGGTTGCTCATCAGGAACATCCTCTATCACATTCTGTGGTGGTTCCACTTCTGTGACAGGTTGGTCAGCTTGCATATGTTCCTGATGTCTAGCATCATCAACTTGAGTTATGGGATCCACATCATGTTGTATGATAGCTCTAAAAGAAGAGTCATTGACAATTGATGTTCCCTCACCATTTGTGCTAGTGGTCTCTTCTATGTGATCAATTCCTATCTGATCACTCCCACTAATCACATCATTCTCAAGAAACTTAGCATTCCTAGATTCCACAAATCGTTTTGAAGGAGGCGGACAGTAAAACTTATAACCCTTGGACTTTTCTGCATAGCCTACAAAGTAGGCCCTAATAGTCTTAGGGTCCAATTTCTTTTCCTGTGGGTTGTACACTCTTACTTCTGCAGGACAGCCCCATACCCTTAAATGATTCAAACTGGGTTTCCAACCTTTCCAGATTTCAAAGGGTGTTTTAGGCACTGCCTTTGTTGGAACCCTGTTTAGAATGTATACAGCTGTCTTGAGTGCTTCTTTCCATAGAGAAATTGGAAGTTTGGAGCCACTCATCATGCTCCTAACCATGTCCAGCAAGGTCCTATTTCTTCTTTCAGCTACACCATTCATGTCTGGTGAGCCAGGCATGGTATATTGAGCAACTATACCTTGCTCTCGAAGAAATTCTGCAAAAGGACCAGGTGCTTGTCCTTCATTGGTGTACCTACCATAGTATTCACCACCTCTATCAGATCTTACAATCTTAATTGGTTTCCCAATTTGTTTTTCTACCTCTGCTTTATATTCCTTAAAGGCATCTAGTGCCTCGCTCTTATTATAAAGCAAATAGATATACGTGTAGCGCGAGTAATCATCGATAAAGGTGATAAAATACTTTTGACCGTGTGCGGTTAAATCAGGGCAGCAAATATCGGTATGTATAATCTCAAGCAATTCAGAACTTCTTTTAGCTCCCTTTTGTGACTTAGTGGTCTGCTTTCCCCTTATGCAGTCCACGCAAGAATCAAATTCTGAATGGTCTAAGGGTGGAAGTATTTCCTCCTTAGTTAACCTTTTGATTCTATCAATGGAGATATGTCCCAATCTCCTATGCCACAAGCTAATAGAATTCTCATTGATGACACTTCGTTTAATACCACGCGAAATATTAAAAGATTGAACAGGATCACGAATAATTTTAAATAAATTATCAATCATTGCAACGTCTGCAATCTTAACATGATGTCTGCTCAAAAACATAGAGCCCTTCTCAAGACATAAACCATAGTCCAACGGAATTAATTTTGAAATGGAAATTAAGTTCCTCATGTATGTCGGAATATAAAAAGTCTCAAAAAGGTCTACATGAGTATTATTCAAAAAAATGCGATAAGTCCCAACCAACTCCACACGGTCTGGGTTCCTGCTGCCTGATAGAACCCATTCCTCACTCGGATGTGGTGGCCTGCTTGTTAAGAAGCCCTGCATGGTTGTGGAAATGTGGATCATTGAACCAGTATCAATCCACCAAGTGTCATCATCAACATTAATAGCATGAGATTCTAAGGTAACATGAGAAGTAAACATACCTTTACGTTCAAGCCATGCCTTCCTCTTGGAGCACTCATTCTTCATGTGCCCCTTCTTCTTGCAGAAGAAGCATTTGGCATCCTTCTTATTTAAGGCGGTGGCAGGGGGAATTCTTCTCTTTCTTTTCTTCTTGTCATCCTTATTTCCCTTCTTACTACCACCCCTATTGGAGCTTTCTCCCAGATGAGCTTCCTTAGGTGCACCCTTTCCACTCATCAACAGCCTAGTTTCTTCTTGCACACACATGGACAGCAATTCATCAACTGACCATTTCTCCCTATGTGTGTTGTAAGATACTTTAAAGGCATCAAACTGAGGAGGAAGGGAGTTCAGGATTAACTGCACCAGGAATTGCTCAGTAGGCTCCATATCGAAGGATTTCAACTGAGAGGATAAATCTCTCATCTTCATTATATGCTGCCTAGTACCGCCTATACCTGTAAGCCTCATGGCACATAATTCCGACATAATGGTGCCCCCCATCTGCTTGTCTGTCGGTTTGAACTGTTTGTCCACAGCTTCCAGGTATTCTTTAGCAGTTTCGCATTTAGGGATTGCTCCCCGAATGCTCCTAGCAATCCTTGTTTTGATCAGCAGGAGAGTAAGGCGATTGTTTTTCTCCCAGGATTCATAATACTCTTTGGCCTCTTTGTCAGTCGAGCCATCAGCTGGTTTGGGAGGCCTTTCAGTTTCCAGGACATAGTCCATGTTCAGACAACCGAGATGTAAAGCAATGTCTTCCCTCCAATCAGGGTAGTTAGTACCATCAAGTATAATTTTGTTACTAGCATCAGCAACAATGTTAGGGACAGTAAATGCAGCTGCAATATTAGAGAATCAGTCAAACTTCCAAATAAATAGAGACAATTCACAATAACTGTGCCATGTATGCTTAAAACATTAATAAAGCATACAATTATAAATACGTATCACTAAGTTCTCCCTGTGGGCAAAGAAAATAGCATAGCATGTATTTATCTCATATTGATGGAACTAGAACGCATTTATATTTCCTAATACCTGTGGGCTACTTAGAAAATACAAGGCAATTCTATCCCACCCTAATTAAATATACATTGATAATTATCTACCTGTGGGCAAAGATGAATTATGAATGCATATTTAATTACAATTGATATTTTATAAGTCCATTATGTGATTTATATCGCATGCAATAGATAAAGGATGCTGTGGCTACTCCTTAAAGAAGCATGCTAATCACAAATATCATACAAGTGCATTTAAGTCCAGTATATGCACATCTCAATGGAGAATTTAAGCAATTAATTTAATCAACAAGTAAATAACTGAACTAAATTCTCCCACTATTTTATGCAGCCAAATAATTGTTTAAATATTATCCTCAGCATATCTCATCCCAAAATAAACATTGCAAAAATTCTAGTAAATAACCAAATTGCCCAAAATTTAGTATCCAAACATTTAGGCAAACAAACAATTTTGCAAATTTACACAAGATGTGAAATAGCTAAGATTAACTTTTATCTTTATTTAAACAATTCAAATATTTGCATAGAATAAATTACATGTGAAAACTATTTTTCAAATAAATAAATAACTTGCAATTAATTATTTATTTAACATAAACTTATTCTGGAAAATAAAAATAAATGGGCTAAACAGAGTTTAATTAAAATAGGTCCAAAAGGAACATTCTAAATAACAAAATAATTGTTCTGGCCCAAAACAGAAGCCCAGTAACCAAACAATGACCAAAAACTGATTTCTGTGCAAAAACAGCAAGCCCAAGGCGCACAGTGCAGCCCAGATAGCAAACAGAGAGAGAGGAAAAAAAAATCCTCGGCCCAGTTCGAAATTCAGAAAGAAGAAAAAAAAATGATTACAAACCCAGAAATCCAGTTCTGTCCAAACACTTTTTTTTTTTTTTATAAAGCCCGAAATGCGGCCCAAAATGGTCGGCCCAAAACATGAGTAAGTGAAACGGTGAGTTTCACTCAAGCCTGAAACGACGCCGTTTTAGAACCAGACAGAGAAGCCTTCTCAAATCCAAAACGGCGGCGTTTCTAGTGCTGGGTCTCCTTCCTCATGGAATCGGGTTAGGTCAACCCGATTCCAGACCCGCTCGCGACCCGGTTGGCGGCCCTTCATAGCCGCCGGAAACTGCCATTTTTTCCGGCGGTTCTGGGCTATTTTCCAGTGTGAAAGACGCTGTTTTTCTCTATTTCTGAGGGCGCAATTCACAAAAAACAATAATAAACGGAATTTCGAACAATAACAGTAGCGAAAAAGGGGCAAAACGGAATTAAAACTCAGACTTTTTTGAATGAAAAAGGAGAGTTTCGTTTTCGGCCCCTCCAATTCCGATGGAGGTGATGACGGTGGTCATCGGAGGGATGAACATTCTCCTTCCTTCCGTCCCAGATGACCGAAGACATGCTCTCTCAAACATAGAAAGGAAAAGGTTTACGACAGGTTGCAAAACGAGAAGGAACCGGAATGTAAAATAAAAATTGAGCCTTTTGAGAATATCACACATACAGATCTCAAATAAAATCAAGAACCAAAATTGTTTAAAATAACCGGCGAAAATAATAACGATTCCGATCTGGCCTTTGAAATTGATGAAGATATACGGTACAGATAAAGCCAAATCATCCCAGATAAAACAAAACGACCAAATTAAACAAATTAGGCGGAGTAGAACCTAACCTGGCTCTGATGCCACGTGTAAGACAGATTCACAATACAAATAAATAAAATAATAAAGAGATGTGAATCTTCTCATAAAATAATACAGCGGAAGAATCTTTGTGTACCTCTTGCCATTTGTCTTATCTTGAATTATCTCGGGATCTGAGATAAAGGAATAGAGCTCTTGCCATTTGTCTTATCTTGAATTATCTCGGGATCTGAGATAAAGGAATAGAGCTGCAAAAGAGAACAACAGTTAGAAGAAAAGAGTTGTTCAGGTCTCTTCTGACTGGAATAGGGCACAGTGATGGCAACTGGATTAGCCGTCACCAGTCAGGGAACCTCAAGGGAGCAGATAGGTGTTTCACTCGCTCTCAGAATATTCAGCCGTCAACTCAATTGTTGTGTATCTCACCATCAGAGAGTTATCAACACATATATAGACTGAAAAGCTTAACCCTACTGGGCTTGGGCCTTGTTTGACTGAAAGGGCCACACTCAGAGTATTTTATTAATTTCCTAATATATATCTAAATAATAATTATAATAAAATATCTAACACAGAAGTGCTTCAACAGAAATACATGATCAGATCTGAGAGTGACCTCCTCAATCTCCAACAAGGAGACTCTACTTTGTGGAGATTTATTTGTCGGCAGAAAGATTTAATTGAACAAGGTACTAAGTGGCAAATTAGAAATGGTGAATCGGTCAAATTTTTCAGTGATGCCTGGCTTTTCAAAGGAGAAAAAATTCGAGATATGTGCCTAAGAGAAATTTCTCCAGAAGAAGAAAACAGCAACGTTGTTGACTGGACTGCTCATGGAACTTGGGACTTCTCTCGGATGGCTAACACAGTTAAAGGGGAGGTAATTCAAAAACTTATTTCAATGCTGCCACCAATGCCCACGGTGGGAAATGACATTATGACTTGGGGCTTAACACCTCATGGGAACTTTACTGTAAAGAGTGCTTATTACTTAATTGAGAAACCTCCTCCTAACTCCTATAGTAGTGTTTATAAGAAGATATGGAAGTGGAACGGTGCTGAAAAGATTAGAGTTTTTTTATGGATGACTTACAGTAACAAGTTGCCCACAAAGCTATGGAGGAGTAAGTGGTCTTCTACCTCACCTATATGTTCTTACTGTAATGTGGAAGTGGAAGATGCTCTACATATTTTACGTGACTGCTCTTATGCAAGAGATCTATGGTATAGACTCTTAGAACCAAGGTATGTAGTCCAGTTTTTTTCTGCCCACCTAAAGGACTGGATGGCGTTAAATTTAAATAGAGAGTTGGGTTTGAAGCAGAATGGATCTTGGAGTATTATATGGGCTATTTCGGTTTGGCACCTATGGATATGGAGGAATAATCACTGCTTCAAAGAAGACTATGACAAACCTCTTAACCCTGCGGCCTTTGTCCTTAGAAACTGGAAGTCCTTTTCAACATTTAATGATAGTGCTGTTCAAGGTGTTAGTCACCAAGATTCTGACGCGATTTGGAACCCACCTACTCAGAGTTGGGTTAAAATGAATGTAGATGGAGCTGTTTCTAAATCAAGGAGCAAGGCTGGATGTGGGGGGGTTCTTAGAGATTGCAGGGGTGCCTGGATTGCAGGATTTACTAAGTCTCTTGGTTATTGTGATGTGCTGGAAGCAGAGGAATGGGCCATGTTTAAGGGACTTGAAATGGCTAAAGAATTCGGCTTTGACAAAGTCATTCTTGAATCTGACTCCAAGGTTCTAGTGGATAGGTTGCTCAGCAGAGAAGGCACAATTAATGGGAGCCTGATTTTCTTGCAGATTATAGATCTTATAGAGTCAGATTGGGAACTACGAATTAATTATGTTCCCAGACAACAAAATACCCTTGCTGATGCCTTGGCTAAGGAGGGGCTTACTTCGTCTACTGTTTTTAGTGTTTGCCCGAATCATTTACGAGATTTGTGGCTTGCTGATTGTATGGGATTGAATCCCCAACTGCCTTTAGTTTAATGAAATTGGGCTGAGCCCATCCTTTTTACCAAAAAAAAAAAAACTTATCCTGATGTTTCTACTTTCTACCCCCCCCCCAAAAAAAAAAAAAACCTTATCCCTATGTGGATTTACTGTTTACACCGGCATTACGATCAGATTGAATGGCAAAAGCCTCTTTTTCAAGCAAGTCCCGATCAACTTCTAAGATATAATTTAGTCTGAATTTGAAGGGTTTGGAGCCTCTAATATGCCTTTTTCTGATATTCTTTAATGTTCTTTATAATATATCAACTTCTCAAACCTTTTTTTAATATTCTACATAAAATTAGTGACATGCTGATATCTTATCTTTAAAAAAATAGTGCAATTTTTTTTTTAAAACTAAAATACTTCAAAATTGTGCAATTTTGATTTTTTAAAAAATCATAAAAAATTAAAATTGCACATTTTTTCCCTCGTAAGATATTAAAATATCATTAATTTTATGTAGAATCTAATAATCAAAAGAAAAATAAAAGACATTTGGAAGGCTGGAGTATTACAAAAGGTGTTAGGGGAAGCAGTTAAGCACAGTAGATGTCCCAAATACCAATTTGAATAAGTCAGTAGTACTAAATAGTGAATTACAAATCATATTGGGAATCTGTCGCTTGAATTTAGGACGAAACTAAATTAATATTTGTAACACTACAATATGAGTAAAATTTTAAGATAACAAAATTATTGTTATAGTTATCTGTAAGAGGTTTTGCAATTTACACAAACCTAAATACCCTTTTCCATGTATAGCATGGGATTTTGAGAAAATGAAACATGCGGTATATATTATCCCTCTTGATATGGCATCATACTCTCGGCAAGTGTTTTCAAACATTAAAAGTAACAATTTACTTATTCAAAATCTAATTAAGTTTTTGTGACTTTTTTTTTCAAAGTCACATCTTAGTATATCGTCAATAAATAAAACTAGTCAATCAATCCATATGTGTTGCAAAATTTTTGGGAAGATCTACTAATAATACTTCTTTTTATAAACTTAAAAAAACCAATAGAAACTCTAAAGTATTAGACCATATGTGTATTGGAATGATGAATAGAGCTTTTAAAAACAGCTTCTTAATTGTAATTTACAATGTGCAAGATAAATATGTAAGATGAGTTCTATCCTGATTTACGTGAATATCTTCATGAGAACTAGCTCCAAGCACGCAATCCTAAAACCTCCTTCCCAAGCCTTTTCAATTAAGGCCAAGCATGAAACCTCTCCATCTCCTCTGTGCAGTCTCTCTGAGAGACCTTCAATAACTTGGCCTGTACTAAGCAATGCGAACATATATGGCTTGTACTCCACCTCATTAGATAGATAATCTCTAATGATCAAAGTGCAATATCAATCCCTAAGAGTTATTCATCTAAATATACTAAGCTGACATTAACAAATGCACCTGAAGGTCATTTGAGAAATGTGTGGTCTCAATATTTACACAAACACTAGAGGCCACTGGGAGTGGGAAGCTTAATCCATCGCAATTGGAGCTCCACTTCCCCACACTCAACATCTTTCAATCTAAGGGCCATGTTCTGAACAACTTGACCATCTTTCCACACAATTTGGCTCCTTTCAACAAGACGGTTTTGCCGGTTCGGCAGTATTGTTCTTATGGTAGTTCCATCAGGGAGGCCTTCCAAACCCATTTTCACAGCTTCAACAATTGGATTAATGTCGAACTCAGCCTCCCCCATTTTGTCATCAAAGCTAAATATGTCTCTGTCATACACAAACTGCAATCACAAGAGACAATAATGGAGCATGTTGATTCATTTGATTTCTAGTTTTGGCATATAAATACATGACAAGTAACCTGCAGGTAATATATACTTCATTAACATATGCAAGTATCGTTTTGTTTTATATGGGTTGTCAACTTTTGTCGAATGATAGCAAACAAGGGAGTTGCAAAAGAAAAACAGTTACTGACAAGTTGGACTGGGAGAGGAGGATCTGAAATGCATAAAGTTAAATCTTCATTCCACTCAGGATTGAGACTCCTCTTCACTACTCGAGTCTTCAATTTCTGCATCGGACATTATAAGCAGACGTCACTTTAATTTAGCACAGCAGGGAAATCTTACGTGGTTGTTACCTCGTCTCAATTATAATTCAATCTTAAAGCTAACTTAAATCCAGGAGCAATGTTCTAACCAGATGGACTTTTTTCCTGCTGAAAAGTTAAAGCAGATGAACATACATGCACAAGAACAATTAGTATCCTTGTCAACTGATAAAAGCATCGCCAAAATTAAAGCCATAACCAGAAGCATCACCAAGAGAATTAAAAAAGCACTAAGATAACAGAATCAAAATTGAATTAACCTGCTTGCCCATTTGGAAGACAACACAAGGATCACTGCTTCTGCTGAAGGTATCTCTGATGGCAAGATTTATGCCTCTTTGGACGCGAATTCTGAGCAGACCCAACATGTTCTCCATTGATAATTGGAGCTCCACTTCCCCAGATTCCACATTCTTCAGTCTAAGAAACATGTTTTGGACAACTTTGCCATCTTTCCACACAATTTGGCTCTCCTCAGCCAGACAGTTTTGCCGGTTGGGTTCTATTTTTGTGATGATTGTTCCATCCTGGAGGCCTTCTAATTCCAACCGCTTCTTCGCAACTTCAAGAAAGGGATTAATGTCAAACTCAGCCTCCCCCATTTTGTCATCAAAAAATTTGTCCTTGTCGTACACAAACTGCAAGCAATTGCAAGACAATGAATGATGTTAATGCCAAGTTCGTGTTTCAGTGAATCTCATCTTCTGAATCACTAACTTCAGCAAATGTTCATATTTTGACTCTTGTGTATTATATACGCAGGTAAAGATTTTCATTGTAAATAAGCAATGCAATGCATTGATTGTGAGAACCCCACATCTGTTTCTCATTGTAATGGCCTAGATTCAATGTGCTCATTAATAAAACAAGAGAATGTTTGTTTGATTTTATTCAAGTTCCGACAAGTCACAAGCTCCTGGGAATTCATTATTGATTAATTTGACTGGAGCTAATTAGATTGTGAATATGAGTTTCATTCTTGTAAAGAGTTAAACAAGATGGCGACTTACAAGTTGGACTGGGAGATGTGGATCTGAAATGGATAAAGCCAGGTCTTCATTCCACTCAGGATTGATATTCCTCTCCACCACACGAGTCTCCAATTTCTGCACCAGACAAGAAACAAAATTTTACAACGTTCTCAACTAATTATCTAATTTTAATTCAATCTTAATATCAAGGATTTTTCACTAAACAACAAAGGAAAAAGTGTACAGATTTCAATTCAATCTTAAACGCCAACATGACGTGACGTGATGCCCATATGGTCACGGTAGTCTGCTTATTAGTACGAGGCCAGTGGAGGTGACAGAGATGGATCTTTTCATGAGTAATCACTTGAGTGGGAGATGTTACGTTGGTATGTCGTAAATCCCAACTACGTTTAATATTAGTGGAATTAGTTTAAATTATTTATAATGGTTAAATTTTTTTATCGATTTTAATTTTTTTTAAATTCAAATTCATCATACTAGTTCTAGTAATCAATTTTTTGGGCCGAGAGTAATTAGAAAGATTTGGGTTCTATCCATTTCTTCTGCTTTCCACTTTCTTTTTACTTCCCATCATAAGTTCTCAACCCTTGGATCAAAATTTGAATAGTTAGGATTTAACATTTTATAAAATATTTTTCACTTTTTGCCTAATTATCATTTTGAACTAATTAAGTTTTCATAATTTAAATTTGAGTAAAAAGCATGATACTATCTTTGGTACTTAATACTTAATATTAAACCTAATTAACTAATTTAAATATAATAAGTAAATTTGTTGAGTTAATTATTTATAATAAATAAATATTATCTTTCTAAAAACATTGTTACAAATTGCAAATTATGTGTATTAGTTAAACGTAGAATTTTACGAAACATTTAACATTTATAACTAAGATTGATTTTTAAAAAATAAATAAATAAGAAATGTCATATTTAGCATCAATAAAATAATGGCATGGGAAGATGACGTCGAGTTACAGCAAGCCATGAGGTCGAGAAAAGAAAAGCAGAGAGAGAGTTAAAGCGAGCAACGTCAGCAATAATAAAATATAGGGATCTTATTTGTCGGAAACATCATTTATTGCTGATTTTTGTGTTATTCCTCTTTTCCAGAGTATTCTTCTTCCTAGCCACTCATTACTAGTGGGTCATGGAAGCCTTTTTGCTAAATTTAAAAAAAAAAAATAGAATTCTCAGAAACCCCCGTCTCATTTCGTTCTCCATTAATTAAAGTTTTTTTTTTTTTTGTCTCTTCCTTTTCTATTGTCAAACATGGTAACTCTTGCAAGCGGTTTTAACAGCAGAAGTGGCTGGAATTGTTCAATCTATGAATACCGCAGCCTTTATACTTGGGTCGATCAAAGAAGCTGATTAAAGAGACAAGCATGAAGAGATAAGTAACGAAGTGGCAGAATAAAGCCGTAAGGATTGAGATGAGAGGCGAAAATTAAGAGGAAAACAGAACTAACAAAGTCAGTAAGCTAAAGAAGCCTATGAGATAATAAGCTTGAACCACAGAAGCACAGGAATAGAATTAGGGCATGAAAACGAAGTAATCAGAAATTAAAGATGAGACAATAAAGAACGGATTGAAGAGTACCTGATTGGCCATTTTGATGAGAACGTAAGGATCGCTGCTTTCGGCATCTCTGATAGCCAGATTCAGGCCTCGCTTGACTCGAACTATGACCCGATCCATCAGCTTCGCAACTGGGAACCCAAAGATGAGCAATAGAGCCCTGAGGAAGGTTTATTCCAGGTGCTCAGGAAAGCTAGGTTCCATGACAGCTTTTAAGCCTCAACCCGCTTCTCTTCCTACCTCCACTACTATATCCTAGTCTTTGAACAGGACACGAAAAGTTTCATTTCTTTTCTTTCACACCAGCTTTTGAAAAGTCAATATCCATATATATATATATATATATATATATATTAAATATTAATATAAAACATAGAAAATTGGGGGAGGGAATTGACAATTAAAGACCTTGCATGTAGGGAATTAATGTCAAATGAAGAACTATGCGCAACTAATTGAAGTACTCAGGCCAAAAATGAGTTAAAATTAGTTTAAAAAAATAAATATATTTAAAATATTTTTTTAAATATATCTTTAAATATAGAGATAATGAGTACTGAGTAAAAATGCAAGGGCAGGCACTAAAACTTACACGTCATTAAGCTACCAAGCCATTTGCTAATTGAAGTGTGTCATTTTTTTATACAGTACAAAAAAAAAAAAGTTTAAATGAGTTCGGTTTCAAAGGCTCATTAAGATTAGAATATACTTTCAGGTTAGCTTGTCCATAAACAATGTCTTCACATCAATAGCGGGATTTAAACCCATAATATTGTGAGTTCTAAGTTGATTCCTTATCAACTCCTATCTCCGATATTTAATATAAAAATTATTTTGATATTCAATTTGATTATAAATATAAGACCTCAACTCATTTTGTTTTTCATATTTTTTTTTCAAAATAATCCTTGTAATTGTTGAGCATCTTAAAGGTTCCATCAAATGATAACTGTAGCTAATATATATGATTAGTAGGGATATTCAAGGAAAGATAACACATATTTATTACAAGTAACTAATTTAACAAACTTCTTTAATCTATTCAAATTAATTAACCAGGTCTTATATTAAAGATCAGAAGTAATATATCAAGAGCTTGTTTGGAGCTCTGTTCAAAACGAACTTTTAAGTAAGTTCATGTAAGATGAGATAAAATTCTTTTCATAGGCTTATCTCTTATTTTGTAAATTACGTTTAAAAAGTTACTTATAAGCCAACCTACTAACTCTTGTTGGCCGAAATAATTCTTTCAACCCCATTTTTCCAGCCCAACCCTATTTTTTTAATTATTAAGCCTTGTTTCTGGTCTAATATCAAGAGAGAAGGAATTCTCGATGAGCCACACGGGGGTTCACCCACTCGTATATAATTTGATATTATTATCTATTTAACTTTATTTTTATTCCTTCAATATTTTTTTTAACTATTTTAATAGAAATTAGATACTAGCAAATAATTATAACCCCACACAAAGGAAAAGGATAAGGACAGAATCCCCTCAATTTTCTTTTTAAATTTTAATTGCCAACAACCCGTCATTCTTTCTAAGATACTCGTGACTTTTGAGTTTTGACCAGGGATAAAACACGTTCACAAGATCCGCTCTCAACAAACATCAAGGCCCCGCACGGTAGGAAGCTTCCCCACTACACAAATTCCATTGTTCACAAAACTAATATTTTTTGTTGTTGAGCAACCGTATGCAAAAGCATTATGACTCAATACTATAAAACTTAACCGATTAATTTATAGCTATTCCAGTGCATAGGATCAATACAAACAGCAATACAGCAGATAGCTAGTCTCACCAATGTCCGCCCTACTTACATCCATAATTTTTTTTTTTTAATGACAAATCACTACATATTAAAAAAACACATGAACACATAGCGGGTTCTCACTAGGATGTGAAAAGGGGAAAAGAGAATAAAAGTACTGAAGAAATAAAAGAGCAAGGTGGAGGCTTATGAGACTACACTGAATCTCTCAGTATTTACAATGTGCGAAGCAGAGAGAGCATCTGATCATGTGGAGCACAAAGCTACAGACCCCTGGAACCAGGAATGTCAATCCATTGCAATTGGAGCTCCACTTCCCCAGACTCTACATTTTTCAGTCTAAGAACCATGTTTTGAACAACTTTGCCATCTTTCCACACAATTTGGCTCTCTTCAGCAAGACAGTTTTGTCGGTTCGGACAAATTCTTGTGACGATAGTTCCATCAGGGAGGTCTTTCAGCCGCATCCTCACAGCTTCAAGAAAGGGATTAATGTCAAACTCAGCCTCCCCCATTTTGTCATCAAAACTGAATTTGTCTTTGTCATACACATACTGTAATCACAAGAAAACGGAGGATGTTACTGTCAAAGCTCCCTCACCAGCTGATGCAAAGAGCCAATGAACAAAATTCGTGTTTCAGTGAAGGTCATCAGCTGAAACACTAACTTTCGGTAAGTGTTCATTTATTCTGTGCATAGCTAACATGGAAGTTGTATATAGTAAATGGGGAATGCATTGATTGTGAGAATCCAACATCTGTTTATGTTTGTAATGGCTTAAATTCAACGTATTGATGACAAGATACTCATATTTATTAACAGACCAATGGAATGTTTGGTGAAAAATCACAAGACAATAAAGGATGTCGTTCCCCAAAGTTGATTGCAGAATAAAACTAACCAATTAAAGTATTCCTTGTGCAATTGGCTTGCGTAAAAAGCCAATAGAACAACCCAAAATACGCATCTAAATAGATCTCAAAACCTGAAACACTCACTTTGATAATCGACTCCCTACATACCCTGTCACTACATTAAATATGTAATTATGTAGTTAAGAATTTCCTCTGTAACTAAGCAGTGCATTGATTTTGTGAACCCCATCAACCAAGCAGGGAACACATTGATGTTCAGATGTCCATCTCATCAGCCATCTAAGCTAGTCTTCGGTGGTAAAAGAAAGTTGGGGTGTGTATAGTGATTTAAGATTCAAATCCTCCTTTCGTATCTAAGAATAAATAAGAAAAAAGATAGTCATTGATTATTATATCCATGGGGAATTCATTTTTATTGAATTTGATTTAAATTTAGACAATTCATAAACCCAAGACCCATTAAAACTTGAAAAACAAAAGATTAGTTTGATTGATATTAAATAACAGCAGGCAATATGCTTCAGATACATGACAACGATAGAGTTGCAAAAGAACAATTACTTACCAGATGGACTGGAAGACGAGGATCTGAAATAGACAAGGTCAAATCATCATTCCACTCAGGATTGACATTCTTATTTATCACTCGAGTCTTCAATTTCTGCACCAGACATCATATGCAAACATCACTTGAATGTACAGAAGGAAAATCTTTAATTCAATGTTAAAGCTAATTTAACACTATACAATCAAATCCCAGCGCTTAAGTAGATGAATATGCATGCACCAGAAAAATCATCCCCACCATCCGGTCAAAGTAGGGTAATTTATGAGTATTATCACATTATGAATGATAAAACAACCATGGAAAATTAAGCAGGGCCGGCAATAGAAAATCCTGCTTTTCGATCGAACTAATTTTTCCCGCAGTGATAAAAAGAGCGTGATAATTTTTTATTTGCAATATGGAAGATAGCATTTACTCTTCCAAGTATGAAAATAGCTGGAATTGTTCAACGTATGTACAGTGACTTGATTTAGGGGAGAAATCGCTCAATTTCTTGGCAGCTGGTTAAGTCAAAGTCAGTAAAGACGGAGCGGTGAAAAAAAACCAGAAGCTTCAGAGCCGGCACGATCAAAGGAGATAATCAAGTAGCAAACTAAGATGGACGAACGGAAGCAAAACGATTGAGATTAGAGACAGAAATGACCAGAAAAATTAACCCAGAATCAAACTCAATAAGCTAAAGACACCGTCACAGAAAGATAGAAGCTAAAACAGAGAACACGAAGTCCGGATAAAAGCACCAAGACAAAGCCATACAGAGAAAGAGTAATGAAATTCCATCAAAACAAGAGTTACAGAATAGCAATCAAAATTGAATTACCTGCTTGCCCATTTTGATGACAACGTAAGGATCGCTGCTTACAACATCTCTGACAGCGAGATTCACGCCTCTCTGAACGTGAATTCTGAGCAGACCCAACAAGTTCTCCATTGACAGAGGCAGGACAGAGAGAGAGAGACCCAGGAAGAAATGATGAAATGGCGGCAACGTGAAGGAGAAAGGGGACCTGTGACTCGAAGGGAAGGAGGAAAAACGTGGGAGCAACTAGCGAGTCTTTCATACACTGAGAAGTGGATGAATAGGGGCGAGCATTTATGTAACCATGAAAAAATCCAGAGTCTTGGTATTATCTAGAATTTTAATTTAATTGGGTGTTTAGTTTCAGACTCCGCCTCACGCGCCGGAGCTGCCCGGACTGTTGCCGAATATCGCAATTATTGGCTTATTGCGTGTTTGGTTCAGGGGAATTCTTAGTATTATCTACTCATCTAGTCCTATTTATAAAACATATCTAACATGTTTCATACAGATAAAAAAAAAAACCTTAAACTGCATTAACTGTTTATTAAAATATAATAACTTTATAATTTTATCCCTATTTAATATATACATCTTCAAAAAAAAACTATCTACACTATAATAAATGAAAGACAATATAGTATATTCATGATAAAAATTTAATGAAATGACTTATAAATAAAACAAAAAAAAATCTCTCTCTACCCTATAAATAGAATAAGAAGAATATTTTGTAATTTCTGATTTTCTCGATTGAAAATATTATATGTTTTATAAGGTAAATTTAAGTCAGTTTTTCTGTATTAATATTTCTTATTATTCACCAACTATATGCATGACTTATCTTTCAAACTTATGTATAGTGTGTTTGGGTCAACTTAAAAACAATAAATTTTTTATATATAACTTAAAGATTATGCAATTACAAAATTATATTATCTCAACTTTGATTTTATGATCTGATACATCATAAGATTTTTTGAAATGTTAATGAAATTATTTAGAACAACTTTTCAAAGTTTCTTCGTCAAAAATTCGAATAATATAATTCTAGTATACTCTCCTCAGTTTGATTTCAAAAAAGACTCCTACCTTATCTGAAGATTCAAAATAAATTTCAGTACCCCATTTGGATACTAATCAATGGCTGCCGGTTTGAGTTTGTCATTTTCTGCAAAAAAAAAAAACGATTACGGTGTGTTTTTAATATTTTAAAAAAATTAGGTTAAGATCATATTGTTTATGCAATCTTTGCTAATTTTTCTTCCAATATTTGTCATTTGTCACGTGTCTTCTTCCCACGTATCACATTTGACTCCAAGGAGTATGAACCAAACAGGCACTAAATAGATAAACTTGGATTCCATCAAATTTGTTCACAATTAAAGTGGGATGAGAAGATTTCATATTGATGTCATTGGTTTTTTTTAAATTAATCTTGTTATGTTATTCTATTTGGCGGGTCTATATTTTTAAAAAAAATGGAAACAATATCGAAATATTGGAATGGTTTCCTATTATTTTTTAAATCAAAGTACAACAAAACAAAATTTCATTGGAGGTCCTGTTATCATATGTTTGTTTTAAAATGTTTATTCTTTTTTTATAAAATTGTTGATTCTTTCATCCAGATATAAATACTCTCTTTAGTTTACTGCATAATATAAAACGTTAGTGACAAAAAAAATTGTAATTCAAAATATAAAATATTTTCAAAATAATTAATGTGATTTTTCCGCTTTCACCCCTATTAAATATAGGAGAGAAATGAGAGATGATAAAAATATAACATTAAATGTAGTTTTATTTTTTAAAAGGATAAAATAAAAAAACTCTGTTATTTTAAGATAAATTTAACAACTAAAATTTCATTTTATTAATATGTGATAACTGAGAAAAAGCTATCCAATTTTTTATATTATAGAGCAGAAGGAGTATATAAAAAAATGCCTATTGTTTTTAATATCATCACACATAATCACGATATTATATCAACATCTTTTTTCTCATTGTCTTTCATATTATATATCTCTATCTGTTTATCTATATACTAACTCCGATACTTAATGTAGGACCTCGTTTAATTTTTATTTTGGTTTTAAATATAAGACCTCAATTCATTCTATATCTAATATTTATGTATTTTTTCTAAGATTGTCCTTTGATAGTTATAGCCAACACATTTGATTAACAAAGATATTTTAAAAAAATAATACCTATTTATTATAAATAACTAATTTAATTTTTTTAATCTCTTTAAATTAGTTAACTAGTTTTTATAATTAAAAGAAGAGGTAGTGATTAAAGCAAGCCCACCGAATAATAATTGGGCAGAATAGGTCAGCTGAGAATTCATTCACGTCTAGCTTTTTCCTAAAAGCGTACTTGTCAATTCTGGTAGAAAGAGTCAAGGAAACAATAAGGGCGTACTCATCAACTTTCTCTTACAAAGAATAGAAGAAATGGCCTAACACGACATTATAAAGAACTCCTGCCCCCCAAAAATAATACCACCTCCGTTACTTTATATAAAAATTAATTTTTATCCTAAATATGATATTTTTATTTATTTTATCTTTTATTATTTTTCAAAATATTTCTATTAATTACAAGGGTTCCCATGATAATTTTAACCATCCATACATATGATTAAGAAAGATAGTTTAAACAGATTAATATATATTTGTGACAAATAACGAACTTAACTAATTTTTTTAATATTCTAAAATTAGTTATGTAACTATTATATTAATGATGGTAATATAATAAATAATGAAAATGATGCACCAATATTAATGTAAAATAAAAAATAAATATTATAATAAGTCACATGCATGATTTATTCTTTAAATTATTGATAATAAAAAAAAGATTGTATAAAATCATAATTTTCTATTCATAAAAATATAAATAGATATACTTATATTTGTATAATTTAAAATATAAGCAAAGCTTATTCATGTCTAGTCAGCGATTTCATTTCTCTTTATAAAAATATGTCTGCTGATAGGGCCTGCACATAATAATAAAATATTATGTTTATAAATCTTCCAGTTGTAGTCGCCCACCACATTTGTTGCTAGAATCGGATGATGAAATCGGTTGACTGACTCAACCTTAGTTTAATCACAATCTGATTGGGGTTCGCTAAATAAATCAGTGTTTCAACTGGTTTAATACGATACTCCCTCCGTTCCTTATTATAAGAGACATTTGATGTTTATAGCATGTTCCTATATATAAGAGACACTTAAAAGTTGTCTCTACTTTTTTGTATTGATTTCCTATTTACCCATATTATTGTCTCCACTCACACTCTCTCTCCTTTCCACTTCTCTTCTTTTAATAATTTACCATTATTCTCTCTCATGCTCTCTCTCCTTATTAATGAGGGCATTTTTGGAAAAAAAAATTATACTTTTTACACATTGATTGTTCTTAACTAATTTTAACTATTTTTTTGAACAACGTAATTCGGTTATTCGTCTCTTATAATAAGGAACGGAGGGAATATTATTTACCCAATTACGAGGCCAGACCGTGTTTTATATTCTACCCACTTTAAAATCTTGTAAAAATTGTTCAAAAATTTTTCATTGCAAAACTCAATTCCCAAGAATGAACAGGGTTGGATTTAACAAAAAGCATTAGTTTCCCGTAATGTGATAAGCTAAAATTTAAATCCATACTGAAAAAGATGCCTATATTTAGTACCTAACAATACTTTAAACATAATTACCTTTAATAAGAAAGTAGTTGTGCTTAAAAAAAAAAAAAGAAACTTAATTCCCAAGAACGAACATTTTAAATTTGCTTAACTTATATTTCACGAGTGAGACTCTTAGGGTCTATTTCGTTTGAGGGAATGGAGAGGAAGAGATGAGAGAAAAAAATTTTAATGAGCCTATTTTAAAAAAATAAAAAAAGTGGGGTTATAAAATTTTGATGAAAAGAAAATATAAGATAAAAGAGTAAGAAAAATTGATTAGAAGATTTTAATCTCATTTTTTTAATTTTTTAAAATAAACTCATTAAATTTTTTTCCCCTCCCTTTCCCTTTCCTCGTACTAAAAAGACGCTTAGTTTTATTACGCGTGCGATATTTTAAGTTATAATATTTGCACGATGTAACACACCTAATACACACTGTTAAATTGCCTCTTTTTGGACAATAAATTTTACAATACCATTCTTGTCATCTATGTACGGATTCCTTAAAAGTTAAATTTGATTTTAAATACAATATTTTAAATAATTTTGTCTTATAAATTTATAATTTTTTTTTCAAAAAAGTTCGATATGGTACGTCAGAAAAATTAACATATATTTATTATAAATAATTAATTTAATTAATTTTTTGAATATATTAGAATTAATTATTTAATTCTTATATTGAGGATTAAACTTTTTAACAATTTTTCTTGAAGTTTACATGTATAGCTCTTCCCATGACTTCCCCTTCTTCTCTCCTTTATTAGTATCGATAAACGCCAAAACATTGCATCCACGACCTATCTATACCGAACCACAGAATCAGAATCACACATTAATTTATGTGATTATTGATACTAAGTTGTTTTTTTAATAAACAATGATGAGTTATGTCATTCATTTATCATATTTACGCATACGGCGACACCGGCCAGGTTAAATAAAGCTAATATGGGTTCCATACACTTGAAAAAGTCGGAACACATTATTCATCAGTATCAGTATTGCATGGTGTGACTTTTAAACATAAAGACTTATTTTATAGTATATATTTCTAAATATAATACTCATTTTGTCGTATACTAAGTGCTACACAGATAGAAATTATTAAAATAATAATCTCTTTTGCCCTAATTATGTCACTATTATAAGGTGCATTATACAACTTCTTTCCTATTTAAAATGTAAGGTTTAAAGTATTATCGTATGAATATATGATCGTTCGATTAGTTTTATACAATATTTTAGTTTCCTCGTTTTATTTTTAAAAAGTATAGTTTCAGTTTTTTTAACCATGTCAAAATAAGTCTCAAATGATAACTTTATTACAATAATCATTATTATTTTAAAAATAAAATTTAATATTTCAGTACTTGATAATATCTTGTCAATATTTAAAATTTTAATACCGGTATTTTTGTTAATGGTGTTAGAATTAAATATAGGAGCATGCAAAAACCTAATAGTCTGGTTTGGTTCAGATGAAAAAGGTGATAAAATTGGACTAGACTAGACCATGCTAGTTGGCTGAGCTGGGTTGGGTTCTAGACTAAGTGATTATACTACCTGAACTAATATGGCTTGGGCTAGGTATTTTTTTTTCAAGAAAATATTTTGTAATTTGAAAATATTTTATTGTTGGAGATTCTTAAGAATTTATGTTTAAGTTTTAATGTTTTAGGATGATTTTATATGATTATGAGCTTTTCATTGTTCTAATTGCATTCATTAGCCTGAATCTTGGTTCCCTTTTTTTTTTAAAATTAAGGTCTTGGACAGCCTCCAATCTGGCCGGACCTTGGGTTAGTATTAAGGTTAGTATTAAATTGGACAAGACCACAAACTGCTAAATTCAGCCTAACTAGTCATCAAACCAGACTTCGAGTTGGGTTTTGATCTAATATGGTCTGACCATTAGGCAATTCTAATTAAAATATTCCAAAAACATTTTATAAAATTAAATCCCTCATCTTGTGACCAGCTCTGGGTAACTGCCATGAGAATGTACCAATTTAAATAGAGATAATGGCCTGATTTTTCAAATAAAATCGAATTAGTAACGTCTCACTTATTAAAAGAAATTTACGTGTTACTATGCTATAGAGCAATTATCATGTATCTGTGTAAAAAAAAAAAAGCAATTGTCATGTATATATTTCTTAATCAGCAAGGATTGAATTATTGAAAGTGTCTTTTAAGTTTTTCTTTTTTATTTTTACAAACTTAAAAATATGACGCAATTAATTTTTTTTTCTGTGTATTACATAAAACGTAATGTTGTTGAAAAGGGGAAACACATTAGATTTTTTTTTTGACCATGAAAAGTGAAAACACATTGTATTTGAATTGGTTATTGCTACCTCCAGTGTTAATTATAAAACTTCAATTTACAAATAAGATCTTATAATTAAGACCGGATGTAGTACTTTCTTGGTGAAATCTAGTTAAAACGAACATTTCTGGGGAAAAAAATTAAATTAAAAAATAAACACATTGTACATAGAATTATTCTTTTTATTTATTTATTTATTTTTGTTCAATAATTTTTGTTTTTACCAACATCCAGTCATTCTTGGTTTTTTCCTCTATTAACCTTAACCAACACTCATTATAAATTGTAAATGAAAACAATATGTAGTGGTTAGATTGTTTTCAAAAGCATAAATATATTTTTATTAGATATAATTTTATTTGAGACATGTCAGGCATTAAATACAAAGATTTCTTTTAACGAAATCCAAGCATTCATTAATTCAAACTCAATTTTTAACTAATTTAATTAAATTAAGAAAATTAAGTAAGTTAGTAAATTATAAGAAATATGACATATTTTTCTTAAAACACTATAATTATCTTCCTTAATACCCTCATTCCTCTCTTATTTAATTGTGGTTGATAGAGTATTAATAATTTAGAAAAAATTTGATAAATATGAGAAATAGATCTTATATTTAAGACCAATATCAACTCAATAATTAAATCTTATATTAATAACCAGAGGAGTATTACATTGGGAAAATTCCTTTAAAAAAAACTTAAATAACTCAAATTTTTATTTAGATTAATAAATTTGTCAATACCTTAATAAGGTCATGAGACCTAAAGAGGGATTTTAAAATTTTATAAAATAACTATAATACCTTTTTTATAGGGAAAAAAAACTTAGAGAGATGAGGATTTTATATCATAAAGATTTCTTTCAACGAAATTCAAGCATTTATTGATTCAAACTCAATTTTTAACCAATTTAATTAGATTAAGAAAATTAGGTAAGTTAGCAAATTTTAAGAAATATGACATAGTTTTTTTAAAATATCATAATCACCTTCTTTAATACTCTCATTCCTCTCTTATTTAATCGTGGTTGATAGAGTATTAATAATTTAGAAAAAATTTGATAAATATGAGATATAGATCTTATATTTAAGACCAATATCAATTTAATAATTAAGTCTTATATTAATGACCATTGGAATATTACATTGGGAAAATTCCTTAAAAAAACACTTAAATAACTCAAATTTTTATTTAGATTAATAAATTTGTCAAAACCTTAATAAGGTCATGAGACCTAAAGAGGGATTTTAAAATTTTATAAAATAACTATAATACCCTTTTTATAGGGGAAAAAAAACTTAGAGAGATAAGGATTTTATATCATTCCTGCGTTGTGTAAAAACTTTTAATGAAAAAAACCTGGTGTCTATTATTACAAAGTCTGAAAAATCAATCAATGAGGTATAAACGAGTTAGTTTTCATATTAAATTTTCCTCCCTTAATCACACAAGTGTGTTATGAAGACAAAAAATTGTTCATTTAAAATTAAAACATGTTAACTGTGAAATAGAACATTACTTTTCAAGGTTATATTGTGATAAAATTTTATTTAAAGATTTATTACAAATGTCTTATAAAGATAGAAAGTTATTAATTTAGAATTAGAATGTGTTAATTGTAAAGGTTGTATTATAATTAACTTTTATTAAAAAAAATGGAGACAAAAAATTATGAATTTATAATTAAAATATGTTAATTTTTTAGGTTTTATTGTGATTAGGTTATATTCAAAGACTTATTGCAAGTGTGTTTTAGAGACATGAAATTGTTAAATTAGAATTGAAATGTGTTAGTTGCAAATGAAATGTGTTAATTTAGAATTCTCTTTTAATTTCTAATAAAAAGAGTGTTAGAATCATTTTATAAAACTTCAAAATCCTTCTTTAAATCATGTAACCTAATTAGAAGTTTGACAAATTTAATGACTCAAATAAATATGTGAGTTACTATATTTCATCTTTAATATATAACTAGTTGACTAATTTTGGTAGAATAAAAAAGTTTGTTAATTTAGTTTCTTGTAATAAATAAATGTTATCTTTCCTAGAATATTCTTACTAATCGTGTATAGTAGTATTAGTTGGAACTACAATTTGATAAAACTTTTAACACGTATAACTATCACAGGGAATACTTTAAAAAATAAATAAATATAAGAGATAAAATATATTAGGATTTTATATTTAAGATCAAATTAAAAATTAAACTAACTTATATATTAAGTAAGGAAGTTAGTATTTAAGTCCCTTTTTTTTAAAGGAATTTTTCCGATTATATTATATTCCTCTCTCTCTATGTATATAGATGCAGATATCGTCAGATGAATGAAGAGGGGCTTTTTTACCATAATACTATAAATAGTAAAATTATTTATCAATATGCTACACTTTTAAAAATATTTACAAATATACGGTACTTAAAATCGTTCTTCAGGTGAACAATTTTTAAAGTCGTTTTCCTGGTAAACGACTTCTTCATAATCAGTTCTCAATGTGTGTGAAATGAATGAAAATCGTTTTTCAGGTGAACGACTTCAAAAATCGTTCTTCAAGTGGACAACTTCAAAACTTTATCTGCTACTGAACGACTTCTTACCTCCTCTCTTGATTAAAATAATTAGTATAATGATTTATCAATCATTTGAATGACAAATCATGACTAAATAATAGGAGAAGGATGTTGATAATTACATAATGATATTAAAGCTAATTGTGAAATGAGTATAAGATGTATATTAATAAAAAATAAAAAGTAATAAATATTTCATTTAATAAATAATAAATAAAAATTAGGTTTATAAGGAAAAAATTATCCACCCTACTAACAGTGACTTCTAGTCTCACATCTTGGCCTCCTTCTCATATGTTGTGACCGTTGTTGTTGTATGTCAATTTCTTGAGATCCAAGTGTCTCATTTGTTTGTATAGTTGGTGTGTTCAAATCAAGCCAATGAGACTCATTTAAATGTATAGATTGTCAAGAAGTGACAAATGCTTCATGTGATAGTCCACCATGTTCAAAAGTAGAAGCATTGTATTTAGCTGAAAATAACGTAGGATTATCTAATAAAGTCATGAATGGTTAAAATTGAGAAGGATTGGTTGAGTTGGAAGGAGATGATGATGAAAGTGTCATGTAATGAGACTCAAGTTGTGTAGGATCAACAAAAGTAAGGGGGGATGATAGTCACGATGATATACTAATTATTTTAATCAGGAGAGAAAGTGAGAAGTCATTCAACAGCATATGGAGTTTTAAAATCGTTTAACTGAAGAATGATTTTTAAAGTAGTTTATCTGAAAAACGATTTTAATTCATTTCACGCACATCAAGGACTGATTATAAAAAAATCATTCACCAAAAGAATGACTTTAAAAACTATTCACTAAAAAATAATTTTAAATATAGTATATTGATAAATATTTTTAAAAATATAACATATTAATAAATAATTTTCCTGTTATAGTATTTTGGTCAAAAAACTGATGAGGAGGAGAAGGCACGTTGAATATTCAATTCAAGATTGGTGGTGGTGATGTGACAGAACACAGAAGGAAGGGAATAGGGGTAGGAGTTATGAATTATGAGGTCGGTCAGGTCTAGTCACGGGGGTCTCGTGGGTCCCACCACCCAACCGTCAATGATTCCAATGATTCGTACCCAGTTTCTCAGCAACTTTACTCCTAAGTCCTAACAGCAGGACACCTTTTTTTTGGGTGCTATACGGCTCCATTATTGCACATAAAATTTAACTAAATTATACTACTTCCGATCCTAATTATAAGATCCAGTTGACTAATCTGAGAAGATTAAAAAAGTAAGTTAAGTTAGTTATTTGTAACAAATAAGTGTTGCCATTCCTAAAATATCCTTACTAATTAAGTGTGCTGGTTAGAACTATCATTATTAGAATGACTATCTTGGGAAAAAATGCATAAATATGAGAGACAAAATGGATTGGGGTCTTATAATTATGATCAAACTAAAAGTCAAACGGGGTCTTATATTAAGGACCGGAGGTAGTATTTCATATTCTCACCTTTTTATTTTTAATTAGCATTTTATTCAGATAAATAATTTATATAAAATAAATAAATGATTTTATTTATAAAAAATGGATATTTATTTTTTGAGAAATTTAATTTTTAATTATTTATATTTAAAACTACTTTTTATATATTAAAATCTTAAATTTATAACCAAAATAAATTCTTTAACCTTTATATTTATAATAGAATGAAATATTCTTACTTTTTTTATTTTTAATTAGCATTTTATTCAGATAACTAATTTATATAAAATAAATAAATTATTTTATTTATGCAAAATGGGTGTTTATTTTTTTTAGAAATTTCATTTTTAATTATTTATATTTAAAACTACTGTTTATATATTAAAGTCTTAAATTTATAACCAAAATAAAATCTTTAACTTTTATATTTACAATAGAATGAA
The DNA here is from genome assembly GCF_004799145.2 of Neltuma alba. Classification (NCBI taxonomy): domain Eukaryota; kingdom Viridiplantae; phylum Streptophyta; class Magnoliopsida; order Fabales; family Fabaceae; genus Neltuma; species Neltuma alba. Next base: position 15,181 of record NW_021634396.1, on the reverse strand, counting down.
ATATTTTTTTATTTATAAGAACAACTTGATAATAGAGTTTAGAAAGCATGCCATATGATTTATGGCTTATTAATAAGTAGATTGTTATAAATTTTATATATGTAATTATGTATAGATATAGCCAGTCATAGGGGGGAAAAACAGAAGAATAAACCATAACGAGCCCCATGTATAATAGATATTCATAGAGACAGAAGAAAATAGTGATAAGAATAAGATGGTTACGCACAAATAATTAAATAGATGGATAATTAAATAATTTCTTGACCACAAATAATAGTCTGGTTTGACGGCATGAATAGATGGATTTTTTTTTTTCCAGGTAAGTGGATGGAGACAAATTTAATTTTCCTAATGGATCAGTGACGGCTGACGGTGATGTGGGTCTAAGGAGGAGGGCCGCACATTGCTGGCAATTAGCAAAGTCGGAATAGAAAGCAATTGTCACATGTTCACGCTAGCGGTAGGCCTTTCGTTAATTAAGAATTTTTGTACTCCCTTCTTTTATTATTTTTTCTATTTTAAAAACATATATTTTAATATTAAAAAAAATTTAATTAAAAATTATATTAGAATAAATCATGCTTACTATTTACCCTCATTATATTAAATCTCTAGTTTATCTTTTAACATTAATATTTATTAATGATCTCTTTAATTTTTACTAAAATAAGATGTAAATTTATAATTTAATTGAAAATACATACATATAATTACAAAATTTTTAGCTAACACATATATTTAAAAGATTACATCACAAGTAAGTTTTAATAAATAAATGAGATTCAACCTTTAAATTTAGTGTAAAATAAAATTTTTTATTTATAAAATTAATAATTTATAATATGGTAATTGATTTAATAATATAACAAAAAATTAAAATATGTATTAAAATTATTTTTAAATTTCAAATAAAAATATATCACATGTGATTAAATGATAATTATTAAGTCATATTTGTGTTATTTCGGTTAAGATAATAGGTCAACACTATGATTTAATAGTAAACTAATAGATAGGTGGATGAAATTAAATCTCAAAACTAGAAGTGAGATTTGTGCAACATAGGTTTCTAAAATAAAAGGAGGTCTCTATGTTAAATAGAGGGGAGGTTAATATATTTTACTCAATAGCTAATTTATGTACATTAAAAAATAAGTTAAAATTAGTTATGAACAATAACTAGATAAAAAATACTTTTGTTTCTAAATATACTCTCATGATAAATGAGAAAAAGGATGGAAGAGGATATATGGAGAAATATGGTGATAGAGTATAATAAATGAGAGAGAATAAATAATCAAGAACAAAATTAAAAAAAATACATTAAATATTAAGACATACCCGAGATAAAACTTTTAAAAATTACTAATTTTTAAAATGTACTTTTGTTTAAATAAGAATAATAATTAAAAAAATGTCAGAGTTGCTTGGCTTAATTGAAACCAAACACCTCTTCCTTAACTCTTAGTTTTAACAGGAAATTGTGAGTTATACTCTTATTTGTCGCTTGATAGATGATAATCAATACATTCATTAATATTTATAATTTTCTTGGCAGTAATTATTTTTATAATAAGTAATCAATATTAACTCTTTAATTATATTTTATACTAAGAACCGCAGGAGTAAATTTATTTTTCAAACTTAATGCACAAAAAATGTGTTTAGTTATAAAAGATTAGGAAATAACAATAAAACACAATGTCATAACCATCTTGGGATCTTCCATAGCCGCCGCTTCTAAAAGAACATGCTTTCTGTAGATGATAATTTCGAAGAGATTCTTTCACATATTATACAGTAGTATAAAGAGGCCCTAATTATAATAACGCTTATTTATTAAAATTAAGGTTTGTTGGCTTGGTTATAAATAATTAATTAACAATTAATGTCACATTTTGAAGCATACAAAAGCCACTTCGTGCAGGAAAAAAAATGTGAACGTGAACTCGACTGGGATTGAAAAAGGACAAAGGTGTATTCAATATCTCAAATTTTTTAAGATTCCTTTTTATGTTTTATTCAGCATTGTAATATTATTTTTAATACATTCAACGTCCTAATCTAGTATGTTAGACATGGAAAAAAAAAACATTGAGGTACTGAATGCGCCAAAAAAATAAGATCAAAATGTTAAATGTATCATACAAAATCAGAGATCTTGAATATATTTGTGAAAAAAAAAAAATTGGGATGCTGGATGTGCTTTTATCTGTTTGAAAAATAAATATAACAAAGCTCTGCTCCATGTCATGTAATAAAGCCTTTTCTTATGTTTCTGGTCACAATCAGGAAATAAAGAGAGAGCCGAAGGGACCATAATCTCTGAGCCTCATTGCTTTTCCACGTGCCATCATAACAACTAAGAATTCTCCATCCAAGATTTTACTTTCACTTGATGCTGGGTCCTTATTTTCATAAAATTTGAGACGAGTCACATGGATAATTATATTTATGAGTATTATTATAACTTTCTACAAATTTTATATTATACATAGATATATAGATATAAACATTATATATAGAATCAGTGGCCTTGTCACCAAACGATGTTACGCGCTTTCCTTAAAGAATACTACCTCGGGTCCGGTCTGAAAGAAGTTAAGTTAGTTATTTGTAATAAATAGATATTGTCTTTCTAAAAATATCCTTACTAATCAAGTGTATTAGTTAGAATTACTATTGTTAGAAGAACTAATTTGAAAAAAAAATATAAATATGATAACCAAAGTGGATTGGAGTCTTATATTTATGACTAAAATTAAAATCAAACAAGATTTTATATTAAGGATCGAAGGTAGTATTATATAAGAAAGAAAGGCAGAAAAAAGAAGTATTGGGCCTTCCTTGATATAAAGGTAACTTAAGGGGCCTGCAAATAACAAATGGGGCCCATCTCAGAACCGTTTTCCACCAGAGCCCATTTCATAACTAAAAGACTGCCTCCACACTCATCCAACTTGCAGGAAAAATCAACTAAAGTTGACTATAACAGAAAAGACTAGTGCCTCAAAATATATCAAATTAAAGTTTGAATTACTATTAAAAAAATCATTCACATTTAGTACCTGAAAATATTTTAAATAGGATTGTCTGAAACAAAATGATACTTATGTGTAGCAAAAACCTGGAAGAAGAAATTAGAACTCGAGAGATTCTAGGAAGTCACATATCTGTCTCATGGGCAGATTGTGATTCCTAAAGGTTTTAATATAAATTCTTTGACATTTTTTAAATCAAAACCACAACCCTATTAGTTTATAGAAATTTGAGGTCAGCTGCAAATATTATTAATTAGAATATTTTCGGAATTTTCGTAGATATATTGGTATTTGTTTCATCATAACAGTCGCAACTCACAAGATCTAAAAGGATGGACGGCTTAATTAAGGCATGAAACATAAAATTAATCTCACTCTTATGAATGCAAAAATTAGAACAATCCTTATCCATAATACAACATCAAGATCTATCTACATCCGAGTGAAAAACAGAGGAGAACATTAAATTTTTTTTCCAACAGAGAACATCAAATAATTTATTTTTTTGAATGAAAAAAAAGGAATATAGTACTTACATATTTTGAAAGTATCCACAAAGAGTACCTAAAACTCAAAAATTTTTGAGCTCTTATAAGCTCTAAAAGTTTATTTTCATAATAAAATACCCTAGTCATTATTCTTCGATAAGTTTAATTGTAAAATTACGATATTTGACCAATATCTTTAAGGTCTATTTGGTATGAGAGAAATGGAAAGAAAGGGAAGGAAAATTTTTTTTTAATGAACTCGTTTTGAAAATTAAAGAGGTGGAGTTATAAAATTCTGACGAAAAGAAAATATAAGATAAAAGAATGTGAAAAATTAATTAAAAATTTTAGAAAATATTACCTCCGATCTTAATTATAAGAGTCAGTTGACTAATTTGAAGAGATTAAGAAAATAAGCTAAGTTAGTTATTTGTAATAAATATGTGTTGTTTTTCCTAAAACATCCTTATTAATCAAGTTTATTGGTTAGACTACCATTATTAGAGGGACTACTTTGAGAAAAATGTATACCAAAATAAAAGTCAAATAATATCTTATATTAAAGCCCGGAAGTAGTATAAGAGAAAAGAATATGACAAATTAATTAGAAAAAGTTAGAAAACCCCACTTTTTCAATTTTTCAAACAGAGTTCATTAAAATTTTTTCTCCCCTCTCCTCTCTTCAATTTTCCTCCTACCAAACTGATCTTTAACGATTAAACTTAACAGCGGATAATAACTGTTTAGATTATAAATGTTAAGAAATAAAACACTTGAGGCATACAAAAGCAAAAAGAAAAGAAAGATTTAGGTGTTAGACTCCCTTTCATTAATAATTTCGAAATATCTAAGTACTGATCCCAAAAAATAAATAATTTATTTTTCGAAAAATATTTTATTTAATAGTTCTAATTAATTACTCGGGTTTTTTTTGACAAAAAGCCAAGCCACCTCGCGGTCGTGGCCCACTCATTTCAGTTCCCACGGGGTAATCATCAAGGGCCCACGCCACGTGGCGTGATAGCACCAGTACGTGTCACCATCCCCCGTTCTCAAGTCTCAACCACGAAGTTTTCGAGTTTCTGTTTAGCTTCAGAACTCGAAACCAGCGGAGCATGGAGTGACGGAAGCGACTGAAATACACAGCGCCAGAGTGATAATTCTCAACCTCCTCAAACTCCGTAAGTTCCTTAGCTAACCCTATTCCATTTGTTGCATTCGATTGTCACAGTGGCCTCAGTTTGCTATCTGCTTCTATGAAGGTTCGTCCACTGTGCTAGAATAGGTACGCTTTCATAATTTTTTTTTTTTGGTGTGACAGCATTTTCGTCCTTGCATAATGGATAATAATACTCTAAGTTTTCCAGGAGCCGGATTAATTTTGTGTCTAGACATAAATTTAAAGTTAGCATTGATTTCTGTTCGGTGCTCATTTTGGTTCTCATTACAGTGATTCCTTTGGGTTCTTTAATTCTCGTTCCAGCCGAAAGGGGAGAAAATCTATGGGTTGTTATCTCATCAAACCTTATTGGCAGTTAAGAAATGCACTTTTGTTTATGTAGTTTTCTAGCATTCCTCAAAACAGGGACTAAGTGATGCAGTTTTTAAAATTTAAACGGATATTGACAGAAATTCTGTCGGTAACGTGCTGGAAAACGATTAATTCTTGTATGATCCCAGCTCATCTGCAGTTCTGCACGGGCTTGTTTCTGAGTGAATGCCTGTGCCTGGGGAGATTTGGATTTGAGGCAATTTGTCCTTTCATTTGGTTTGGAGAAAATATTTGATGAAAGCATACCGCAGACTGTGTGACATGCTGTACTGTCGTTGCTACATTGGACTGCTTTTGTGCTTCTCATTCGCAGCAATGGCTTTTCATTGCGAGGAAAACGTGTTTGCAAAATTTTTTTGCTCATAATTTATTTCTATCCTGTCTTGATTGTATCATCCTTGCAGCATGGCGTCTCAATTACTAGACTGCTACTAATTGCTGATCTTTCCCTTTGTGTTCTTTTCAGCTTGTCGTAAAATAGCTCTTCATGATGGAGATAAGTACAGCCAGGTAAGCATATTTGCAGTCAATCTTAGACTGACCATCTGTCAAAACATCACCATTGTTCTTCCCCGCCCTTTCTGCCCCCTCTCTCCTCCCGCCCACCCACTCTGACCCTCAGAAAGGAAAGTTTGAATTCTTTGTATTGATATTATTGAGTTGTCTTTAGTGCTATTGCTCACATATCCTTCGTTCTGCAGTATCGTTGTATTTTAAACTCTAGCTTAGTATTTTAGTAACTAGTAATTATAAAAATTATGATCTTCTTTATTTTAGTAGGTGTTGTCCAGACCCCCAGCCACAGGCAATATTATTTTCAAGAATTTCAAGAACATCAGGACGGGAAAGCACTCATAGAATTTCTTGCAATATAACTGCCCAGAGCTCAAGGCTGTGTTATCGAGGCTTGGCCGCTTCCTACCGAATCTTTAATGCAGTATATCCAAATAGGCCATTTCTCCGTAGAGCACATTCTATGTCAACTAGTTTGGATGAGTCTACATCATTGCCGTCCGAAGGCGATTCTGATGAAGATGAGACTGAAGACTTGAAGGAGAAGATTTTGGAACAACCACTGAGAAGTGAACAGGTAATTTCCAATTCCGCTACATGGATGTCTAATGAAAGCCCATGGCTGCTACTTGCCAGTCTACCTTTGGGAAGTGCGGAATTCCTAGTATCTTCCTTAATTATTTTAAGATCAGGAACTATAATATCTCAAAATGTTTAAAATCACTTTCAGCCGCTCGGAATTTTAGATGATAGCCTCTTGCCATTCCATCATGAACGGGGGAAAAAAAAAAAATCAATTCCTGTCTTTGCTATTTCTTCTGATTCTTTTAATCATCTTTCTTTTTAGGGCTTGTGGTGTTTATATATGATAAAAGAATGGCCTATAGTTTGTAGTCTTATGCATGAAAGGTGATGCACCTGTAATATGCTCCTACTCACTGGGATTCTGTAAATACTAAAAGTTGAAGCAGAAAGGCTACGCTAATCTAGGAGATGGAGTGCATAACTTGAGATGTAATATCCATAAGTAATCTTTACTTGGCTCTATTGCATTAGCCATTTGTTAGGTCCTCAGTTTATAAAATAAATGAAATCAGTTGAAATGTTGGGTGTGAGGTGCAAAGCTTGGAAAAAAAAAAAAAAATCCTTGTCTTGATCATAACCGACTATGAAATGAGAATGATTATATTTTGTCTTCATCTTTTCTGTTTATTATTACTGGCTGCTGCAAGGAGAGACTATAAGGACCTTTAACTCATGTTACAGGGTTGAGTTCCCGCGCAAACTTGTGCTTACTTAAGTTTAGCTGTTTCTTGCACAATATACCTGATTTATGCTTCTGTTGGGTTTAATTTCCTCTACTTTGATCGTTTTCTTCCCAAAAAGATAGCAGCACTCCTTGCTGATACTGAAAGAGCAAGGCTTACAAAGAAGCTTAGTGAAGCCAACCAACATAATCGGTTCCTCAAAAGACAGGTCTGTGCATAGATTAAATATTTTGGACTGTTCTTAATTTGAAATCTGGGTTTTCCATATGATAAAAAGTTCGGGAATTGACTACTATTTAAGAGTCTGAGTTTCATTTCAATCTTCTAAAATATTGAATATATTGGGTTTGAGTTTTGTTCACAAACCATATAGATATCTTTCATGGTTGATTCTTCTCAATGTTTTGGAAGAATCACAACTCAAAATCGAGCTCATGAGGTTTAGAGCTGGAGGTCAAATGTGAAGTCCGCATTAGAACCAATACTCCTTGATGTGGAACTCAAGTCCCATGCACTGCAATCGGTTTGGACATCACATCAGATATCTATGTTAGAATCAAAAGGAACATCAACACAACTAATTTGGATGTTGCATCTGCCCTTGATTAAATATGATTACACTAAAACAAGATTCTGATTTGTGGCTGTACTATTATTGGTGAAATAAAATGCATTTATAGAAAAACAGGATACAAGTGGAATTGGATTTGTATATTACGTCAAAATGAAAGAAATTATGAATTTGGTAAGTTATTGCTGGGTCTCTGATCTTGTTAATTATCTGTAGTTGGCTAACTGTGATAGTCCATACAGATAATGGAAATTCTTGCAATCACGTTTTGTTACTTACCAGTCATTAGTGGCTGACACATCCACTGGGTTAAAGTTGGAGCATGCATACCAAATGAAATGCTTTGAAGATTCAGTTATCCACTTTTAATATCTAATGCCATATATATGTCTATCTCGTTTGTGTTTTACTAGACTGTGTTCTAATACTTGGTATTTTCTTAACTTTTATTTTGTTATTGGGAGGTGGTGGTCCTTTCTGAACTAAACTAATATTGGTTCCTGATTTCATGCTGCAACCATTTCTGGCGGGGATTCTTTCTTTTAAATTATAAAAATATAAAAAAATGCGTGTAGGGAATAAAATATTGATGAGCGAATTCAGAAGTCTTAAATTAACGAACAGGAAGATTTTGGCAAAAGGTTAACTAGGTGCGATCCCCATGCTCCACGATTCAAATTTTAGAATGACAATCTAATGAGTGAGCCTGTTGTGCGTGATTATGAATTATGGGCTTCGTTTTTACTTTTATATATTTATGGCAAGAAACATCTAAATCACCATCCTGTGTTGATTTCTGTTCTCTACAGTTGCAAATAAAGGAGGAATCATTGGTTAACTTTAAAAGTGAGCTTGCTGTTATGGAGCTTGAGGTTCAGGTTAAAATCGATTGCAACTTCTTTACTTTCCGTGGCTTTTTCATGTTGCCTAGCATTCTATTTAAAAGATATATGTTGACTAATATTATGCCTAGCAGTCAATGATTTTTACTACTCTCTCTAGTCGTGAAGGTAGGAGCCTGTTGAAGGCTTTGGTTTGGTGCTTAATGTAAAACTCCATTCACTTCTGTCTATCACATTAATTATTTTTTTCCTTAGTGTTTTAATACGCTATTTGCTCACTGCAAAGGAAATGATTAAATAGAGTGAATAAAACAGGAGGGGTATTTCAGGAAACTATCACAAATTGTTCACACGTTAATGGCAAACAATTAACTTAAATTTGTTTCTTAATCCTTGTGAATTAGGCAAAAAGAAATTAGGATCAGCGGAGGATCTCATTTTGCATGATTCTTTATCATGATGTCTTTCATTTAATTGCTTTGAGCTTGAGTCATAAAATTCTATGGAAGGACTTTATGAAGCTTTTCTGGTGGCATGCATGTAACTATCCATTAACCTCTTTTTCATTTCATTGCTTGGAGCTTGAGTCATGAAATTCTGTGGAAGGACTTTATGAAGCTTTTTTGGTAGCATGCATGTCACTCTCCATAAACTTCCACTCCTGCCACTATCTTAGCCTGCACTCTTTGGTAGTCTGAACTGACAATTCTGCTCTCTTATACTCCTGTTTTATTGATGGCATAAGACTAATCTTGCTTTGTGTGAACTGTTTTAACTTGAGATTGGCACACAAATTCCGCCGTCATAATGAACTCTGGCTCGTGTTTCCCTTCTACATCTGCGCTGAAGTTGTACATCAACAATGCTTAACTTTGCTTGTTACGTTGTTTCAATCTATATGATCAAATTGATGATTGAAACTGCTATGAGTAGTTATATAATGGTTTGAGTAATTAATCTTAATTTGATTGAGATTTTGTTGATGAAACCTATCAATGTTAATATTATGATAATGAGATATTGCATCTTATAAACTAAGCGTTGTTTAACCTCCTAGTCACTTTAATTTACGATTTCTTATGCCAAGCACCTTTGTGAATTTGAGAAGATGCTACACACCTTTGCCTGTATGATGTTTAAAATTGTCCTCAGCTTTATTTGCACATCTATGACAATATTTATTTTGGGTGCAGGCTTTGGTCAAACTTGCTGAAGAAATAGCTCAGTCTGCTATTCCAGAAGGTTCAAGGAAGATCAATGGAAAATATATTCAATCTCACATTGTTTCTCGTTTAGGAGGTAGAATGGTGTTGCAGTTCTTCTGCGTACTCCATATGAAGTGGTCCATTTATATACTGCTGATGAATAAATTTAAGGAAAATTATATATTCATAGAAATAAATGGGATAACACTTACACAAATCAATCAATATTTTAGTGAAGTAGAACCTCAAGATTGTTACTTCATATGGTGTAACCATTATGTATTCATTTTATAGAATACGTGCATTTCCCAGCTTTGAATTTCCCACACTAGGGGGTGCGGTTCTGTCCAGTTCTGATAAATTGTTGCCTCTTCTGTTTCTCTGTGGATGCATATGCAATCATTTGGCCTCCAAAGCTATGCATGAGAAATTAAAGGAACAGATAAAGGATGTAGTTTCAGTTCAATCCAAAGAGGTTCCTGTATTTTGGGTTGGCATGGCTGAGGTAAATATGCGAAGATAGTTCTTCAATTATTCTATGAAAACTTTGATCTGAATGGTGAAAACAATGGATAGTTTATATTGATGATTTTCTGACAAACACTGCTATATCTGAGCATGTCAATCTGAACAGGGTTGCTTTTGCAGCCGTATCATATGAATCAGCTGATTTGATATATAGGATTGCACATTGGCTTCGTATGACCGCCACTATAATCTGTAATATGATAGTGAAATATCGCATTACTAAGCTTTTACATAATGTTTGGTTTTTAGTTTGTGTCTGGTTAATACGTGAGTCATCTATTTATTCTGTTGTATTTTTGCTTTCAAGAGCGTGCAAGTAATGGGCAGCTTTGATGGCTGGAGCCAAGGAGAATACCTATCACCAGAGTATGATGGTTCTTATACCAAGTTCTCTTCAACGTTGATGCTTAGACCAGGAAGGTACGGTTTTCTCAACTAAATGAAGTTCTGAACCTGATCTTGTAACAGTGAATCTTCTTTTGAGCCTTAAGAGTCTTGTGCAGGTATGAGATCAAATTCTTGGTGGATGGTGAATGGCAGCTTTCGCCGGAGTTTCCCACTGTTGGTGAGGGATTAACCAAAAACAATCTGTTAGTTGTGGAATGATAGTTTTTAGTTTGCAGAGGCATATGTAGTTTTTTTAAGTTTTTGCCATTCTTCCCCTTGGACAATTGAGTATGTTCCCCATGCGAATCAAATTCTTCTGCTAAACTGGGTTGAGGGCTTGAGGCCATGTTTGTTCAAGTTAGACGGGTCATTGCAGCTGAGTCCAGTCGTAGATGCGTGTAAGTAGTTAACTTGCTGATAAAAATTACAGCAGTTTTTTTAGTCCTTGATGCATGAAAGAATTACTTAACTAATTTAGATAAATCAAAGAAGTGAGATATATTAGTTAAATACAATAAATGTGAATTGATCTCTCTAACGTTATATTGTATAGTATTAGATTATATATCAATTTATAAATTAAGTAAATTAGTTTGAAGAAAAAAGATAAATACAAAGAAAAAATGGATTGGGGTTTTATATTTAAGAATAAATTTAACTTTCTAATCAGCTCTTGTATTAAAAATTAATGGTAGTGCATACAATGAGTGACTGGCCTTTATGTCAAGTGTTATTTACCTAATCTATAAGAAAATATATTGGACTTATTTATCCCAACAAACATTAAATATCTATATCTATAGGAATTCATTAATATTGATTTTGAAAGGATTTTTTCTTTTAATTCAGAATATTTTAAGTTACTTTGGATTTGAATTTGAGACTAATTTTTGTTGCGATTGTAAGATTTTTTTCTACCAGCAAGGTAACTGTAAGAATACTTAATTATAGCCAAAAGACAAATTAATTATAACATATCTTGTTATAATTTAAATGTGATTTTCTCTCTTAATCTATGCATTTATCTTTTATAACCAAGGAATATGGTTCCCAAATATTTGCCGTGCAATTGTGTTATGGATGTGTTTAATTGTGATACTGCAACTTTCATTATATATTTTTTAAAATTAATCATTTAGCTTTTCAAATTCTGATTTATATATAATTTGATTCGATGCAACTTACTCTTACAAATTTATACTATTACTTAATGTGGCCATACCTCAAGCAACCTAGCTCTCCATAACTCATCCATGTGGCACTAATTTTGATCAACACATAATTATTTGGCATACTAATCAGGTCAATATAAGAATTACTTGACTAATTAGAGTAAATTAACAAAGTTTTTAAAGTTAGTTTTGCAATAAATATGTATTATTCTTTCTAGAATATCTTTGTTAATTATGTGCATTATATAAAATTATCATTTAATGAAACTTTAAAAATGTGCAACTACTACAAAGACTATTTTGAAAAAAATACATAATTATAAGAGATAAAATGAATTGAGATGTTATTTTTAATATTAAACTAAATATTAAGCTAACTCTTTTATTAAATACTGAAGATTGCGCGTGTAATGGATGTTGGGAAAACGCAGCTAACGCATCAATCTGCCCCCTTCTCTCTCACCTCTTTGTTTCGCGTCACTTTTTTTTTCCCCTTTAAAATAATACATATCATTATCTTTGTTTATTAAACTGAATTTTCTTCTTTGCCATGGGCCTACCGTTCTTCGGTCAATTTTTGGGTTGGCCCAAGTATCAATCTCACACTTGGGCCCAAATATCAACCTCAAGACGGTACATGCCCTTCAACGATAATCAAGCAAGTGAGGGAGGAATGATATTAAAAAAAAGATAATTATGGTATTTTAGAAAAAATATATCATATTTCTTATAACTAACTAACTTACCTAACTTTTTTAATCTAATCAAATTAGTTAAATAGATGTTATATTAAGGACATGAGGCGTAACATATATAATACGTTGCAACAATACATGGTTAAGTAAAAAAGGGGCCTCTATTGAGGTGAGGCGCCTACTGGACCATGACACAGCATACCTTCTGATAATCTATGTAAGTTTGTTTTGATTTCAGATTGTAATTGTTGGTACCTCTTCAAGATTCACTGATTTCACTGATTCTGATAAGTACTTGTAACATCTTGAATAATTTTTTTCAATTAAATTCGATATGTATTTGCTCAAATAATTTTGGTTCTATTACCGGATTTTCTCATTGAAGGGTATTGAATGATCTATGAATGATTTTGTTGTTGGACTGCACTCGCCAATAAAGGTGAATGATTTCCTATCTCTGGTTTTAATTGTACGTACGAAACATTATAACCTGAGTATGGGGGAAAAAAGGAGAAAATCTCCTCCAAGGGAGAATAAAGAGATTGAAAATATTAAGTAATATTTACCTTAAATCAACTTTAGCAGTAAGGATTGAATGGGTTGAAAATAGAAATTTAACATTTTTTTGGGGCTAAAATAGAAATTGAAGATTTGAATGGTTTTGATGCAACAAATTCATTTTTTTTCCTGGGCCACCTCTAATTAAATTATATGTAGATTCAGGAGATTCAATTTATTTTCAGAAGAAAAAGGAAGGACTTAACACTTAACATTATCCACTACACACTCTTCTTCTTCATAGAAAAAGGAAGGACTTAACACTTACATTATCCACTACACACTCTTCTTCTTCATCTCCTTCTTTATTACATCATTTGAAGATAGAAACTACCCCATGGGATTGTTATCTAGAGATGACAGTGCCATTTCCTCCTGCAATCAATTGGAGGAGGTATGAATGTTGAAGTAAACTGTATAAGTTTCATCTCTAAACCAGTACAATGGCTCCAAAACATAATTCCTCTTTGCCCCTTTGGCTACAAAACTGATAGGATTATACTGGCTTAGTCCCTTTCTTGCTATAAAGCTAGCAGCTCTTTTGAAACTATTAGTATGAGGTTTAGACTTAGACTTGCATTTAAGCTTCACACTTGCACCAGATCCAGTACTAGACACAAAGCAACCCTTCCTGGTTTTTGATTCCAGGGATATAGTTCCTCTTTGTCCATCCAGTCCTTTTACTACATTGAAAACACTTGAGGCCCCACCATTATTGGAAGAATGACCCACAATAACTTGACTATTTTCTGTTGCTTGGTGCTTCAAGTACATTCCAGGGAGATCAAATGGTTCCAACATCACTGCTTTACCAATAATATCTCCAACTGTTGCAGAGCCTTTTGAGGGCGACCCACTTGGGACAATTCTAAAGGTTGCATGAGTAGTCAATGCCGTTCCAGGTTTAGGTAGTTTTGTCATCTTAAGAGATTGATTTGAGTTTGTGAGAACAAAAGTTGAGCCAGAAAGATCTTGAGAAAAAGTTGCCAGTTGACTGTTGTAATTAGTAGGGATTGGAGTAATCCAATCATCAATAGATGCATTTGACCTAATTGTAATGTTCCAATCACTAGTGGTGTGGCCAGCAAGAAGATATGGACCATAAAGAATTGCTTGGACAGAAGCATATTTTAACCTGTCATCTATATTTAATTCAAAACACAGCATCAGAAATAAGAGCAATATTTTTCTGACCTGAAATGGTAGTGATTAACATTCATGAATTTGTACCTTTTATAGGTTCAGTTCTAAGAGTAATGGGAAATTGCAGAGTTAGCTTGTCATTGGCACTCCACTTTCTCGTGACCGAAAGAAAGTTTCCTTCATGTTCACAAAACAAAATGAATAATTTATTGAAACATACACACTTAATTTTATAGGGATAAAAAATTAAGACGAAACAGGCATCCTTAAAGCTGTGCTTTTTCTCGTAGAGAATTTAGCTTAAGAGTTAAGTACATACCAGGTGATGACATAGATAGGGTCTCAGAATTTAGCATTGCTTTAGCACCATCCAAACGTGCCCATGTTGGTATCCGGAAGTTCAGTGTTGAAGAAGAACTTGATCCCTACAAAAGTGAATATTTCAATGCATACCCCATCCATTGTAATTTAGCTAATTGGCTTAGCGATTAACCAAAATTTAAATAATAAGTTGAGAGATTTTTTGGCATCATATATGTAACTTATCTTTCCATGTAATGTTCAATATAAATCCTTATGTACCGTTGTTTGAAATGTTCTATGTCTTTTATCATGGGGGAAAATTAATTGAAGCTCAAATTTCTAATGGATTGATAATTGATTCATGCAAAAGCAAGTATCATTTGAAATATTGAGTGGCTAATATTAGCATTTCTTGTTATTGACTAAATTTACAGGGCTGAAATGTGATAGTAGCAAACTGTTGTTAGAAATCATACTCCAAATTAAGTAGGAAAATGGGATGCCTGCCCTTATCATATTTATAAATGATGCTTTGAAGCATCATAATTAATAATAATTGGTGTGGCATGTATAACACAATGCAAATGCAATAGGTACCTTTGTAGGAGAAAGTGTAAATGTGACTCGAAGATAAGGATCTCTCGAAGTGGTAGGAACCACTGTCTGATTAAGCATGAGATCCCCTGATTTCCAATTAAAAGAGCTTGATATGTATTGGATAATATAAAGAGTTGGATTCTTCCCATCTTGTTCAAAATAAATAGAGTCCCCCAGCTTTGAGAATGATTCAATACCTAAACGATGACCGGAAAAAATTTATGTATGTTTGAGTTGTGAAATGCTATATTAAAATTTGAATTATTTAATAAAAAAAACATATGAATACCTGTTCCATAGCAACACCAAAAAGAG
>NW_021634395.1:0-80870 GCF_004799145.2 Neltuma alba | reverse complement strand
AAAAGTGATTAAATATTAGGAGAAATCAATGTACTTTTCATGTTCTATTTTTAATATAAGCCGTTTCATTAAATTATTATATGAATGAACAATCTCAGTTGATTGTGCGTGTGTGTGTGTGTGTGTGTTTTTTTTTTTTTTGGAATATTGAAGCAAGGTATTATCCATGGCGTGTGCTGCTTGGGATGAGAGTACATGAAGTAGTGAGGAAAGTGAATCAAATAATCCCTTCTGCGTCGGTAATTGTGAAGGAAGAAGGCATGCCAGCATATTTTCTACAAGACAAAGGCCCAGACCTCACTGCCATTTTATTCACATACTATAATAGTGACATTGTTTATGCCATTGTTGTGGTGACCAACAGATATTAACCTTAAAAATTTAATGATACTTTAATTTGTTTGTGTTTTTATATGGAGAAGTGTGTTTTCAGTTTGGATTAGCCTGAATTAGTTTAAATTCGTGTCGATATGTATATTGGTTTTATTTCTCTTATTGTTATTCTATGTATTTTTGGCTTCCATGTCCTCCTGTTATTTTGTGTCAATAAACAACGAATAGTTTATTTTAAAATTATGGGTAAAATTAAATGATACGTGTTTATATAATAAATTTAATGAGATGACTTATATTAAGAAAAAAATCTATTTACTTTATAAATAAGATTGGCGAAGTGAGATGTGTTGGCCCCGAATAAAAAAAATGCTGGGTCTATTCTGGAGAAAATATACTTTCTAGCTATTATTTCAGCTGTGGTTTCCTCCCACCGATGGATGAGTAATTAATAATGAATTATTTTTTTTCAAGTCAAATGAGCACTTATATATCCTGAATAATAAAATATTGAGCTAAGAATTCGATCGAGCTTATGTAGAGAAAAGGGGTGTAATTATTCCATCTCCACTTTCTTTTTTCAATTGAATTAAGCACGATCGAGTTCCAATCTTGTCATTTAAAATACCAAAAATAAAAATAAAAATAAAGAGAGCACATAACAAATTGGTGTTAAATTATAACATATTTGCAGAAACAACCTGTTTGATATGCTGCTTAGAAAAACTTATTTGATATAGTAGATTTAATCATTTAAAGGATTATTTCAAAACACTTCAAATAAAAGGGATCATTTTGAAATGATGAATATAATAAAATCATGTCACTAAGATAGTATCTTAACCTCACATTCAAAAAGATAAAAGTGCATCCAACACCCTGAAATAATTTGTGATACATTCAGCACCCTGAAAGTATTTTTTTATGTGCATCTAATATCCTGAAGTATTTTTTTTCTCTTGGTGCTAGATGCACTAAAAAATATTTTCAGATAATGGATGCATCAAAAAAGTTGTTTTAAAATGCTGAATGCACAAAAAAATATTTTAAGGTATTGGACGCGTTTAAAAAAATAATTTAAGATGCTAAATGCATACCACAAAATAATTTAAGGTACTGGACACACCCGAAAAAATATTTTGGGGTATTGGATACAACTGTACCTTATTTAAAAACAAATTATTACACCAACAATAGTTGGTATAGTAGATAAAAAGTTAATTCATAACCCATAAGGTCATAAGCTCAAATTATACTACCGATATGAAGATATTATTGGTAAATGATTTGTTAGTACATCTGTGACCGCTTTCTAACTCATACATATAAAATTGGAAGAGTATTATTTTCTCTGTTTTTTTAACCAAAGTATTATTTTCTATTAAAATGTCAAAATTGTCCTGATAATAATACAAGTAGTGGTGGTAATAGTCATTTGTGATGTATTTTTATTTCAGGAGCAATATGGTCTTTTCCTGTTTAAGAAACCCGATTTTTTATTTTTATTTTAAAGATGAGTTCGAGAATTTTTAATTTTTTCTAAATCTCTCAAATATTATTTGGTATACTTGTTCTCATGTTATCATTTTTTCAATTCTATTTTTCTCTTTCTTTTTTTAAAATATTTTCAATATATCAAACATTGCTTGGGATCTGGTCTTCGGAATACTGCTATTTTTTGTTGTCCTTATATATTCTGCATTATATTGTTGTTTGAACTTTGACCCAATGCCATTTTTCTTTTTTAAAATATAAATGGGGTTACGTTGCAAAACCCATACGGCGATGCGAGATTAATCATTAATTTATATAGATAATTTAAATAAAGAATAAATTGTTTTGATCTCTTCTTAAGTTCATTTAAAAAAGATATACTTATTTTCACTTTCGTTTTAGCATAAGGTTTCTCGTATTTGGAAATGATATAATAAAAATTTAAAAATAGAAAATTTTATCGTTTTAACAAATAAAGGTTCAAGATATATTGTACTCCTCCGGTCCTTAATATAAGACCCAATTGTTGAGTTAGTTTTGGTCCTAAATATAAGACCCATTTCTCATATTTATCAATTTTCTCTAAATTACCCTTATGGATACTCCCTCAACCATAATCAAGTGGAAGAGGAAGAGAGAGTATTAAGAAATATGATTATGGTGTTTTAGGAAAAATGTGTTACTTTTCTTATAATTAACTAATTTACCTAACTTCTTTAATCTAATCAAATTAGTTAAATGGGTCTTATATTAAGAACCGGAGGAGTACTTGTTTTTAAAAATAGAAAATTGGCTAGCCATGTGATCAACCGATAAGTTGTGTTTTTTCACCCAATAGAAAAGGTCAATAAGTGTTCTAAAAAAACAAAACAAAGGTTAATAAGCGATTAATATTATAAATATACACATATATATAATCACAGATTAAGGTGTTTCAAAGGGCAACCCACAATTTCAGATGGACTTTTCATGTATTGGAAGCTTACTACAAAAGAAATATACAATTTATCTCAATTTTATGCAACAAAAAAAAGATGCTCGTGAATTAGTTAATTCGTATTTTACACTTACACAAGCTCAAATTCGAATCCCACACTTAAATAATAATAAAAACTTATTGATATTGATTTACAGCATTATATTGCGCAGATCCATAAGGATCTTTATAAGGACAAGATCGAAATAATTTAAAAGCAACCGAATTAAAATAGCAAGATGTCACATTCATAAATGATGATATGAAGATCTTATAAATTTTGGGTCTGACCCCACTTAGCTCTTCATTCGTTCAACAGCAAAATCCAAAGAGAGGGAAAATCTAAAGAAGAAAAAATAATGGACTTTGCAAGGGGTCATTTAGCAAAAATGATAATTATGAGTGTGCTTACCATATTAGCAATTCAAGTTCACTGTTCAACCCAGAATGAAGCATTCATTCCTATTTCTTCAATCACTCCACAATCTTCTCTGGATGATTATGTTAACTATTTCAACCAGTTTGAAGCACTTGTTCCTATTTCTTTGGCCACTCCACACTCTTCTGTGAATTTTGATCATGCCACCACTCAAGACTCTTCTGCGAATATTGGTCAAGCCTCTTCTCCCTCAGGAATTGATGAAGAAATAAAAAAGGTACAGATAATTTCTTCAACTCTGATAAGTCATTTGTAAACAAACTATGTAGAATATTTGACCCAAAAAAAAAACTATGTAGAATAAAAGGTGGATTGTGATGATGAGCAACGGGTGCTCATATCTTATAGAAACTGTTCAAATTGAGATTAAATAATTCAAATTTAGTTTAGTTTAATTTAATTTTATTAACAGGCACTACTTGTTCATTGCTCAGGATCGACTACAAATGATATTAAACTCATAACCTTTTACTTATATGGAATCTTCCACGTCATTACGCCATAAGGCCATAGCAATGCATCATCTAATAACATAGTAATTAATGACGATAAGATTATCCATCCGTGTAAATTAAAAAGATTTGGAGGTTATCATGAGTTCTAATATTTCATGTTAACAAATAAATATGTATGTATGCATAGAGAAGTGCTAAAAAATGATTAAATATAAAGAGAAATTAATGTACTTATAGGGCCTTATGTATAAGGTAGAAAGACTATTTGTTTATTGTATAAGTCATTTCATTAAATTTATTATATGAGTTGTTATTTTCTTAAATAAGGATAAAGTTGAAAATTCATTAAATTTTAAGACAAAATTATTTAATTGAAGTTTATATTAGTTTTGATGAAACATATTGAAAATGTCTTATAAATAAGGCATACTAGGAATATCTATATATATACCTCTATTTTTACAAGTCATCATAGACACATATCCCATTAATAAAAATAAACTGATGCGTTGGTCTAGAAAATTAAAACAAATGGAGTAACAGAGTTGAAGTTGATTGTGGTTTTTGTTGGGATTATATTGAAGGAAGGAATTATCCATGGCGTCTGCTGCTTGGGAGGAAGGTGGAAGTAGTAGTGAAGAAAGTTAATGAGATAATCCCTTCTGCGTCCATAGTTGTGAAGAAGCAAGGCCACCCCATATCGGTTCTGCAGAACAAAACATCAGAGCTCGTTGCCATTTTATTCACAGCCAATAATGACATTGTTCATGCCATTGGGACGTTCAGCCTAAAATATACTAATTAATGAGAAAATTAAATCTAATGATAGATCACTTGTGTGTTTTTACTTACTCGATCCGAATTATTCGGAATTTGATGAGTATGTTTGGTTTTATTTCCTCGAGTTGTTTCTGTTTCATGTATTTTGACTTCTCTGTGGCTTTTTCGTATTAATAAAATATACTTTTTCTAGTGTGAGAAAAAGAAGAAGGATGGGTTTACTCTAAGAAACTATTGTGTGATCTTTCTATTATTTTATATGTGATTTCTCCTATCCATGAGTTGATTTTAGTGAATAATTACTATAATTATTTTAATTTTGCTATTATTTCAAACCAAATGAGCACTTCTTTTAGTAGAGAGGGCTGCAATAATATCTCCAATTTTTTAATTTTTGAATTAAGTACGGTTAGGTTCCTACCTTATCATTTAAAATACAAAAGAAAAAAAATAAAAATATCACTCGACAATATGACATTACATTTATTGGTGTTAACTTGTATCTTAACATGTTTCATGCAAACAATTTATTTGATTTAGTAAATTTAATCATTTAAAGGACTGTTTTTAGACACTTCAAATGTGATGAATCGTTTTATGGGATTAAGATAGCATTTCAACTTTATATGAGAAGTTATGGATTCAATCTCGTATGTATCTCAACTTGTTATCACTTGTCTCTTTAATTAAAAAAAAAAAAAAAGACACATGGAATTGAATGAGAAGAGTAACAAATAAGGTTTACCATAAACTGAAACAGCCTTATAGCCCAAAAGAAGGCAATGGTATGGCTTTTAATGAAGATATATTGACAGTGACATATAATTGCTTATATACATATATCTATATGACTTTTATGTTCTGCTCCTGAACAATAAGCTTTACAACAAACTACTTAGTATAGCTTTTCATGAAGATATACTGACATACATTTTGCTTTATCTAAAGCCTAACATCCCCTTCTCATGTACAATGCACCACATAAGCATCCTTTTGCACCACCAACAACATCATTCAATAAAAGAGTATATCTCTTGAGTTTTTGGATGCAGCCTCCCTCCAGCTAAGAACTCATGAGTTTCTCCATTCACTTCAATCAAGCTGCATCCTGGTTCTTTCTCTGTCAAACTTCCCTTCATCAAAAGCCTTTCCTCCACTGCTTCTTCGAATCGGCTCGACGCGGCATGAACATTTGAAAGAAGCACATAACTACCAGAGTCACTTGGATTCAGGGCAAGAACTTGTTTTGCAGCCCTCTCTGCTATCTCGAGATTCCCATGCTTCCTACAAGATGACAGTAGAGACCCCCATATAATAGCATCTGCCTTTATTGGCATAACCTTTATTAATTCCTCTGCCTCTTCTAGTAGTCCAGCTTGGCCTAGAACTTCAACCATGCATGTATAGTGTTTTAATGATGGTTTGATCTTATATTTATCCATCATTAGAGTAAAATAGTCTCTAGCTTGATCAACTTCGCCTAGATGTTTACAGGCTGTTAGAGCACCAATGAAACTTACATAATCTGGTTTTAGACTTGAAGAAGATTCAAGCTCAGAGAAGAACTCAATTGCTTCTCTTTCAAGACCATTCATGGCTAGCCCTATAATAATGGAGTTCCAACATGATAATCCTCTCCTCGGGCACTCCTCAAACACTTGTAGAGCATCATGAATAGCTCCACACTTGCAGTACATGTCAATTATTGCTGTGACCACAATGACGTTAAGCTCAAACCCATTCTTTCTCACATAATCATGAATCCATTTCCCTTGTTGAAGTGATCCCATGTGAGCACAAGCATTCAATAAGCTTACCATTGTAAATTCACTAGGCTCAATCCCTTCTTTCTGCATCCTGTGAAAAAGCTCTAATGCCTCCATGAGTTTCCCGTTCCTTACATACCCACTAATCATAGAATTCCATGTAAAGGAAGTTCTCGTAAGCATTTTATCAAACAGGTTCCTGGCCTCTTCAATTTCCCTACATTTAGCAAGGCCCATGATCATTGAGTTCCAAGCTACAACATCAAATTCCAAGAGAGCATGAAACACTCTCCTTGCTTCACTCAAGAGCCCACTATTCGCATACATATGTATCAGAGAATTACGGATAAACCCATCATGTTCAAGACCCAATTTCAAAACTCTCCCATGAAGCTGAGCTCCTTCATGGCCGAGACCCATTTGAGCATAAGCCTTAAAAACCGAAGGGTAAGTCAATCTTTCAGGTTGAGTATCTGAGTACAACATTTCAACGAAAAGTGAGATTGCGTCTTGTGGGGTTGAGCTACGAGAGAAGCATCTAATGATAGTATTCCAAGAATAGAGATTTGGGTTGGGAATTCGAGTGAAAAGCAAGTAGGCATAGTTGGTATCCCCAGAAGGAGAGGCGCAAAAGGTCAAAACGCGGCTAGCGGCAATGGGGTCGTCGATTAGGCCAGTTTTGATGATGTGAGCATGAATCTTTTTGAGGTCTTTCATGGCGAAGCATTGCTTTTCAAGCATGGTGAGGCATGGGTGGTCTGAGATGAAATTGGATATGGAGGGTGATGAAGATAATGATGATGGTACAGGGGAGTGTGCGAAGCAGAGTGTTGCCATCTTCTTTTCTTCCAGTGGTCCTCGTGTTCTTCTGCAGAGTCCACCTTTTTATAGCTTTATCTTCTTTGGTGGGGAAGATGAATAATGGATCCGGACTTGGTCAGCTGGTATGACTTTTTGGTTAAATTTTATTTCATTTTTTATATTTTTAATATAAATTGTTACTATTTCCTTTCAAATAAAAATATTTAAATTTTATAAAAATAAAAATTGATAACATGTTCTCTTTATTTATTTAAACAATAAAATTAGGCTTTTCATCACATAATTAAATGAAATGAAATATAGAAAAGAAAAATGCATGTAACATTTTTTATAAGAAAATCATCTTGCATGTAGCTATAATTTTTTCTCAATTTTTAATTTGATACTTGTGCATTGTTCTCTTCTAATTAAATACTATAATTTTGCTTTATTAGTATAATTATTTTTTGTATAAGGGCTAATGATATTAACAAAGCAAAGTTACATAAGTTAACAGTACTAACATAGCAAAATTAGAATATTTAATTAAGAGGAAAAAACGTATAAGTGCCAAATTAAAAACTGAGAAAAACTATAGCTACCTACAAAATAATTTTTCTTTTTTCATATTTTGTTTTTATTTACGGAGGGGCAATTGTTTTGTAATCCAAAAAAAATTGAACTAACTTTCAAAGATAAGCAAATACGCAAATATTTTTCAAATGAAAAGGCAGGATTTTGAGAATGATAGAAGATTTATTATTGACAATAAAGGAACAAATAGGACATGGGATCCGGTGACATGACTCTAATTTAATGGTACAAAAGTTAAGAAGTGGCTTTAATAAGAAAATACAAAGGGGGGGCTACCCTACTACTATATGTGTATATATTATTTTCTAGGTTTGGTATTTTTCAAATGCAACTTGGTCTAAAAGGGCAGCTAATGATAACTTTGACTTTGTGAGGCTGAACTTTCACTAACTCTAAATAATTTGCTTTATAACCAAAATAGTATTATTATTATTACTATTCATATGGTCTGTGATATATGGTCCACCCACATGAGCAACTATAATTCCTTCTAATTATAATGATATTGAAAAGCTAAACATATAACTAGCTTCTATTTCCTTTTCACTCTTTCTTGTCAATAATTTGGTTAATTTATTCAATGTTTATTTTCAATGGACCTTAATTCAATTTTTTTATATTTTAAAGATTTATAATGAAAATTTTGTAATTTAAATAATTTTATATTTTGTCTGTACCATTATATTTTCATCCATGTGGATTAATTTCATTTCATTGTTAATTTTGTCTTGATATTGATATCAATCATACATAATTAGAATTTCGGAATAATAGATGGTTAATTGCATTAATAAATTGTAAACAAATTTCAACAAACTACTTAGAATTATTAGGAAAATATTTCTTTTTTAGTTAGGTGCATTATTTTCAACAAACTAGACATGAATAGAAGAATGGACATTAAGAGACTTATTACTATTATTACTACTAGCACTATTATTATTATTATTATTATTATTATTATTATTATTATTATTATTATTTATGTATCTTGTTGGGAGACAAATTGTGGAAAATGGTCCCTCCCTTTACAATAGACAAAGGAGTCAGAAAAAGTAATGAATTTTTGAAAAAGATATATAATAGTCCTCCTTCCATTCAGTACTCAACACTTTTTTCTTCTGTACATAAAATACCTTTACAGTAAAATTACAGCACAGCCATAAAATCAGACCTGAATTTTTATTAATTTAATTTTGAATAATAAAAACTACAATGAAACAAAACAAAGAAACTATTACTAATTCCTTAAATGATGCAGGTCCATGACATTGACCTTGAACCAATTATTAATTTGCATTGCGTGGAATATTAACTACTTACAATGACATGACTATGATAAATATAAAAAGCCAACAATAGGAAGCCTTAAATTTGGAATTTAAATAAATTATCACAAATTGTTTCATAATTTTAATTCAAACGCAATATACATTACATCTGTTTACCATTAATATATTTTATGCATTTGAAAACAATAATATAAGAAGAATTCTTACATAAATTATATTTTATTTTTATTCTGATAATGTTTTCCCCCAAAATATAATGCAGATTTTCAACGTGTGTGAACTAAACTTTAGTTATGCTCATTACGTTAACATTTAAACATAATTAAAACACGAAGAAAATATTAAAGATATTAATTAATAATCTAGATTTAAAAAAAAAAAAGGATTAAAGAGATAAGAAAACAGTGGAAAAGGAAGGCAGGGGGTGATTGATTACGGTCATCACGAGGCAGTCCCCTTTTTCTCCTTTCCTTTCGACTTTCTTCCACCCCCCTCCTTTTTTCGCCTTCCCCACACACACCCCCACATAACTCTCTTCATATATATATATAGAGAGAGAGAGAGAGACACACACACTCACTCACTCACTCTTACACTCCTCTGTGTTGCTTTCCCTTTTGTTTGTTTCATTCACAATCTCCAGAAACCATACTGAACAAGAAGCTAAGCAAGCCTTCAAGATTATTGAAGATGGCAAACAGAAACTTTTTCTGTGTACTTCTTCTCCTTCTCACTCAATTCCTCTCTTCTGGTAATTCTCTTCCTCTCTTCACAATCTTATTTGGATATGCCTCTCAAGCTGCTAATTCACACACACATAACATGTTCATTCTGATTCTGATTCCGCTGTTTCCTTCTTAGTTATATCTTCTTCTCTGTTTTCTGCATATAGTCCCTTTACTAAGAAGAACATGCTCTGAATTCTCAACCCACAGAATGCATTTCCTGTTTTGTAATTAGGCCATGTAAATCCATCCCAATCTGATCAAACCATTTAAGTTGAAGTGAAGAAAAGTGAAAGATATCGGCAATAAATAGTGTAAGACTTGCAGATAGAAGGGAATTCAGTGTCTCTCCTTCTCTTTGGTTCAACTAAAATCATATTTTAGAGGATTTTAAATGGCAGTTTTTTGCTCTCTCTTTTTTTGGTCTGATTTTGAGGGGAAGTTCATGTTAGCCCAAACTGGCTACAATTCTCTTTTCTCAAATTGATTTGTCCGTTTTTGATTCTCTGTTTTGGAACATAGTTCACTGTTTGGGATTTTTTTTTCCCTCCTCTTTCCATGGAAATTTAAATAGATAATAGTTGGCATGCTTCAAACTGTTGTCTCTTTGTGGAATTTTCCTTCATTATTATATTCTGCTTTTTCATCGAGTCCTTCAACCAATAATTATGCGGCTATTTAAAAATCTTAATGCCTTTTGCTTTCACATTGAGCATATGTATACTACAGCCCATCTTTGATTAAGGCAAATCTTGGGTTTAATTACACTTTTGCTCATTCTAATCCACTCAAAAAGAGGCAAAAATGAATATTGTATTCCATGCATGCTCAACACAAGGCAATATTTTATTCCCGCTAATGACTTTTTGTCCCTGAAATTATTTCAAAGAAATGTTATAAATTCTTGATTCTCATTAGAGATCTTTCACTTCAACCCAAGAGTATATTTTTAATGCACTCAGGAGAAATAGTTAGAAAATAAATAATGGGCATAAACATAGGTGTGAGCCACATGCGTAGCACATTCTGCTATGTTACCTTCTTGAAGGCATAAATGTAAACAGTGCAAAATTTGTTTGAGAAAAGATAGGTTGAAATTTTGATATGACTCTGTTTCTGAAATGAGCATTGAAAAGACAGAGCAAAACAATCCAAGTGCTTTAATTACAGTTGGAATGAAAACTACAGGATCAAGCAAGAGGATATTAATGAAGGAATCACGTGTGATCTCCACAACACAAAAAGACATCACCACCCCAATAACCACAGTCCCAAACTTAGTCCCCATAATCTCATCACCATCTTCTTCTTCTTCATCTCCAATTCTAAACCCTAATTCCAGTCCAGACACAGTTTCCCCAGCTTCGACACTCCCATACACCACCACCATTAATGCTCCAACCACACCCAACAGCACTAATTCCTCTGTTTCACCACCACCACCATCATCATCATCTTCTTCTTCTTCTTCTGGTTTTGGTGTGAGCTGGTGTATTGCAAGCCCTAGTGCTTCTCAGATGTCTCTGCAAGTGGCTTTGGACTATGCTTGTGGCTATGGTGGGGCTGATTGCTCTGAGATCCAGCCTAATGGAAGATGCTATAACCCCAGTTCCTTGAGAGATCATGCTTCTTTTGCATTCAATAGTTATTATCAGAAGAATCCTGTTCCTAATAGCTGCAATTTTGGTGGACTTGCTGTAATCACCAGCACTAATCCAAGTAAGCAGTTTTTTTTTTTTTTATGTTCATATATATCTATAATTATTTTGGATTGGATACTGGGCAGAGACAGAACAGAACAAGGAACTTTTGGTGCATCTTTGAATTTTCTTGGAAGTTTATTTGGGTATTTTTAGGACCTACAAAAGCGGCACTTGATTGATATGCATGTAGCAGAAAGTCAAAATTTTTTCCAACTTTTCTTGGTAGCCACAGAGCCACACCTTAGAAAAGTGACCCATTCTTATACTACCTCCGGTCCTAATTATAAGACCCAGTTAACTTATTTGAGGAGATTAAAGAAGTAAGTTAAGTTAGTTATTTGTAATAAATAAGTGTTGTCATTCCTAAAATATCCTTGTTAATTAAGTATATTGGTTAGAACTATCATTATTAGAAGGATTATCTTGGAAAAAGATGCATAAATATGAGAGACAAAATGGATTGGGGTCTTATAATTAGGACCAAATAAAAAGTCAAATGAGATCTTATAATAAGGACAGGAGGTAGTATTTATTGTCTATCCATAGGGTTTCTCCTTTTTATTAATTAATTATTTGTTAATGTTTTCTTTTTGTTTTCTTTTCTATTTTTTCCCCCAGGTTCTGGCCCTTGTCAATATCCCTCCATCAGGTGAGGTGACATTTCGCTCTTACCCCATCTAAGCTTTCTTTTATTTTCTTGCCACAAACTGAATCAGAAAAACATAACTATATTATTTTTTTCAATGAGGTTCTTAATTATTATTATTATTATTATTATTATTTGGGGCCTTTTAAAAATGGAGTGTTAAAATTGGAATGCAGCACAAGCACATCAGTGTTGAACACAACAAACTCAATGGGAGCAAATGTGTTTGGGTCAGTTCCGGTGCCTATGACTCCATATCCCTCTGCTGCACCTTCATCATCAATCATTTGCTTCCCACTTGTCTATGTTACTGTATTCTTAATACAATTCTTGTCATCAAACACTTTTTGTCTCTAAAAATGCATCACTAATTACAGTATCAGATTTTGCAATTTTGCTTCTCTCTCAGCAAATCCCCCCCCCCCAAAACACATTTTTGGGTTTAACTATCTGTTCTAAGTTGACCAAAATCCTCGTAATCCTTGTTATGTCAAGCGGCTCATGTAGTTTGGTCAAAAATTGCCTCATGTAGATTCAAGACTCATTAATGTTAGACTTATAATTATTACCAATCACACAACCATGCTAAGGATATAATTCAAATAGCGTTTTTTATTAAAATATCATTTCACCCAAATCAGACATAATTCCATAAACAAGTAGAATTGGGAATTCGGGTCAAACCATAAGTTGCAAATTAGAAGAAGACGGCCTGCCCCCAAACAGGCTAGCATTGCATCACCCAATTATCAGCCCTCTGTCCACTTTAATTTTTGCATCTATTATGTTTGGATTAGCATTTTTCTTTTTCAAGTGATTTCATGGGTTGTTTCAAAATAGTTTTACGTCATACTAGTTTCGGTCTTTAATATTAGAGCTAATTGACTAATTCGAATAGATTAAAAAAACTATTTAAATTAATAAATATGTATTGTCTTTCTTAAAATATTCTTGCTAATCTAAGTGTATTGGCTAAAACTACTATTATAAAGATTATTTTGAAAAAAGATTGATAAATATGAAAGACAACGTGAATTGAGGTATTATATTTAGGATCAAAATAAAAGTCAAACGAACTCTTATACTACCTCCGGTCCTTAATATAAAATCTTGTTTGGCTTTTATTTTGGTCCTAAATATAAGACCCCAATACACTTTGTCTCTCATATTTATGTATTTTTTTATCAAAGTAATCATTCTAACAATAGTAGTTCTAGCCAATACATTTGATTAGTAAGGATATTTTAGGAAAGACAACACCGATTTGTTACAAATAACTAACTTAACTTCTTTTCTTAATCTCCTCAAATTAGTCAACTAGCTCTTATAATTAGAATCGGAGGTAGTACAACATAACTATGTTAAAGAAATCTTATCTCATGAACGATAAATGAGTTTGATCTTAGGTTTTTCAGACACCCTTAGGCCACATAAACATAACATCTCAATTCAATTCCTAACCAGAACGACCCATGCCTTCACATGCCTCTATCTGTTTCAGAGGAGACAACAAGAGGCCATACCTCTCTTTCCCCTCGATCATTATCGTGAAAAAATTTTCTTTTCACTATAATAAATAGACCACGTCCTCCAAAAGAAGAAGACTACTAAAAAGAAAAGGAAAAAAATACTTTTTTTTTTTTTAAAAAAAGGAAGCCAATGACAAGAGGCTTTTGCATTCATTTTTAACAGAGAGAATAATAAATGAGATCCAAACTCCTCATCAGTTATTAACTATGGATCCAGATATTCTATACTTAATAAGCGATATGCATCATATGAACCATATATATATATATATATATGCGCGCTGATTTGCACATGCATGCTTTATTATACATTATATTTTATTGGAATTTTATAGCAGCAATACATATTAAAAAAATTAAATAATTCACGATATCATTATCATTTGTCCCCACCACCACGAAAGCCCCATAATTATTTGTACTTTCATATAATTTCTGTTGTTGATCAGTTTTTATCAAACCCTTCACATCCCTCTTTTTCCTTGCCTTACCTGTAGTTTCCATCATATATGGAGGGCCAATATTCCCTCCTCCAGCCGTTCCTACCGTCTTCGGCTGCCGCAGCTGCCGTCTCTGCCACCTCTTCACCGTCGTTTCATCACAAAGATTCGATCTTCTCAAGCGACAAAACTGTGATCATCAGATTGGTTTTCGTTTTCTCGGTTGCAGCTATCGCATTATGGGCTAACTATGAAGCCTCCAAAACCTTCCGCATAACCCTATTAAACGACGCCATGGATTCCCCGGCCGGCCGCCGTTTTGATCTCTTTTACGTCTCAAACGACGGAGCCACCCGAATACTCCTCAACACCAGCTCCTTCGTGGAACGCTTCCTTTATCCTGATCCACATCAGTACTCCAAGAAGCACGTATCCCACGTCACCCTCCGCCTTGCTAGCCGGAATCTTACTGCTGCCACCATCATCTCCGCCGGAAAGAAAGTCAACGATTACGTGATTGACCTGAGCCCATCGTTGCTTGAAGAAGAGAACTACAAAGAAGCAATAGTTTCATCTGTTTTACGTGCCATGGTTCGAGTATGGCTATGGGATGCCAAGTCTGGTGCTCCCGTGAGGCTCATTGACGGAGTGGTGGAGTACGTTACAGACTTAGCCGGATTTTCTCGAGAGGAATTCTCCCGCGCAGGTGAGGGGTCGCCGGAATGCGGCGACGACGATGACCGTTGGTGGGAGGATAAGGACCCAAGGCATGCGGCCAGGTTCTTGCACTTTTGCGAAGCGCAAAAGGAAGGGTTCATCCGACGGCTGAATCAAGGCATGAGGGACACGTGGCACGATCGGATTGTAGATAATGCATTGGGGATTCCAGGACGAAAGTTGTGTGGTCATCGTAATACTTCTTGGGCCCCACAGAATAATACAGTACTGGTCGGCGGATTGTGATCGTCTGCAGCCAGAGCCTCGTAGTCCTTTTTTCTATTTTTTGGTCACAAGGTCAAGAGGCTCTGTATTTAAAATTCCTTGAGTAGCTCCACAGCCAAAGTTTCCGCGTTGATTATCTGGTAAATTTTGTTTGGCTTGTTCACATGGAATTCCAGGAGGTCGCATGTTCAATTGGAGACTAAACCAATCTAATCACATGCTGTTGTGCATCTTGATTTGTATAATTTATGTGAGAAATTATGCAATTGTCTTAGGTGCTACAATAAATTAAGAGAAAATTTCTATAAGATTTTAGTATATCTACTAAAAAATTTTATAACAATGTAATGACAAGTTTTAATAGATAAAGAGTCAATTTATAATTTTTAAGGTCGTAAAATCAAATCATATTATTAGTATGAGGATCTTATTAAGAAATAATCTAGAAGTATTTTTGCAAGTATATTTTAAGCTTAGAGGCATGCCTTAGATCTCCACGAGTCCTGAGTTTCAACTCACCCGTCACCTAACAAAGAGAACTAATGGCCTGTTTGGTTTGAGGGGAGGGTAGGGGAAGGAGGGGAGGGAGGGTTAGAGGAGGGGAGGGGAGGTTTCATCCTCACCTTGTTTGGTTTGATTTAAAAAGGAGGGGAGGGGAGAATATTTAATGATCCCTTGTTTGGTTCAGGGAGGGGAGGGGAGGGATAGTAATAATCAATTTACCATTTTACCCTTACATATTAGTTTATGTTTTTTATTGATATATTATATAAATTAATTTACATCTTAATTTAAATCATATAATTTAATAAAAATTCAGTCTTATCATATTAATATGTGTATTAAAAAATTGGTATAGTAATTTTTTATTCTAATTAATATAATAATATATTTAAATAATCAAATTAACAAATTTTATATGCTCTAAGAAAAATAAATTTTATTCTCTTTAGGCTATCTTTTTTTCCAGCTTTAAAATATATTTAATAAATAATATATTCATAAAAAATTAATTTTATAATATTATAATATTTTATTTTTAAATAATTTTTTATAATATATTTTTAATTATTATAATGTATATATTTTTTATTTTTTTACTTAGGATAATATATTTTTTATTTGAAATAAATATTATAATAATATATTTTATGAGTAGAAGTGAAATATTAAAAAAATATAAGGACATAATGGTCCAAAAATTTGGCTCCTCTTAGGTGTGTTTGGTTGGGGGGGAGGGGAGGGGAGGGGAGGGGAGATGAGCCCCTCCTCTCATTTGGTTAAAAATTTTGGAGGGAGGGGAGCTAAAATGTCCCCTCCCCTCCCCTCCCCTCCCCTCCCTCCCCCCATTTTAGCTCCCCTCCAAATTGGGGGTTTTTGGAGGGGAGCCAAAATTTTGGATCATTATACCCTTATGGTTTTTTAATATTCCACTTTTACCCATAAAATATATTATTATAATATTTATTTTAAATAAAAAATATATTATCCTAAGTAAAAAATAAAAAATAAATACATTATTATAATTAAAAATATATTATAAAAATTATTTAAAAATAAAAAATTATAATATTATAAAATTAATTTTTTTATAAATATATTATTTATTAAATATATTTTAAAGCTGGAAAAAAAGATAGCCTAAAGAGAATAAAATTTCATTTTTCTTAGAGCATATAAAATTTGTTAATTTGATTATTTTAAATATATTATTATATTAATTAGAATAAAAAATTACTATACCAATTTTTTAATACACATATTAACATGATAAGACTGAATTTTTATTAAATTATATAATTTAAATTAAGATGTAAATTAATTTATATAATATATCAATAAAAAACATAAACTAATATGTAAGGGTAAAATGGTAAATTGATTATTACTATCCCTCCCCTTCCCTCCTTGAATCAAACAATGGATCATTAAATACCCTCCCCTCCCCTCCTTTTTAATCAAACCAAACAAGGTGAGGATGAAACCTCCCCTCCCCTTCCCCCCTTCCCTCCCCTCAAACCAAACAGGCCCTAATTTGGAGGGGAGCCAAAATAAGGAGAGAGAGGGAAGGGGGAGGGGAGGGGACATTTTAGCTCCCCTCCCCTCTAAAATTTTTAATCAAATGAGGGGAGGGGAGGGGCTCATCTCCCCTCCCCTCCAACCAAACAAACAAGAGGAACCAAAGGATGTATGTGGTCACTTCCAAAAGAGGAGAATTCTGATTCGGCTATATACCGAGCAAGACAAATATACCCCTCCTCAACTAGAGTTTTGACCATACATATCTATATTGGCCTCACACGCAGGCAAGCGTCCAATCGCATGGATAATAATTTTGATATTTAACAAAATAAAAAATATTCATACATACATGTGTTGCTTTAGTTGTATGAATAGAAAGTTTGCTATTAATTTATTTTTGGAGTAAGTTTCCCATGAGGAAAGAGGATTCCTTCGAATATTTTTACGAAGAAGGGACAGAATTTTTTTTTGTTTTAAAAAAATTGACAACTTTCCTCATTTTTGTACTAATTTTTTAACATTCAAAAAGACCTTATATGAGTTGATGCTTCATCTCCTATCCTAATTTTTGGTTGGCTAGATAAGAATAGAAGTTCTTGGGACCACATGAAAGTTGTTAGATTTGATTGTTTTAAAGAAGTAGGGCCTAGTATTTTTTGTTGGCTTGTCACTCATAATTTTTAATTTTTTTATTATAAATAAAATCCTTCTCCAAATCCAAATCCAAAATGTAAGAGTTAAATACTTAATTTATAACTATTAAACCAATTAATTTAGTTACTTATTATATGTTGATTTTTTTTCTAAAATAATATTTCTCTTTGATCATTTTTATTGAAAATATTTCCATCAATAGAACAAAAAATTTCTTATTTAAGGATGCTAAGTTCATTAACAAATTAAGGTGTATTTTTTTTAATTTTAAAATTTCAAATACAAATTATACTAGGCAATGATGTAAAATCTACATAATTCACCACAACCCACTTATTATCAAACTTTTTTTCTTCATATCATTATAATAGTCTAATTAATATGAGTTTACTTATTTAGAATTAAACTTTCCTACTCATTGAAAGGTTTTTATTGAACATAAACTTCCAATATGAATTTACTGAAAATATAAAATTCAGTAAATCGGGATTAAGAAATCATGTAAAGCCTTAAAAAACAATAGTATATAGGAACACACTTGCTGACCAAAACAAGCAGAACATCCATTAAAGATAGCCCAGAAACACAAATTTCTCTCTAACTATCATATCACCCAAAAGTATCATGATCATCACATTTAAAATTAAAAAATAACCAAAAAAAAAAAAGAGCAAACTTTATTTCTCATCACTCTTTGCTCATGTTTTGTTGAACAATCCCTTCATTCCCTGCAAGCATCAAATACTTATCCTTCCTTGTAAGATTAGTACACTCAAATCCCAAAGCATCTGCCAACCTTCTCTGTATATAATTAGCCACCTCAAAGCTGGATCTTCCACCACTACATGTGAGATTTCTGGGCACTTTCTCAAGAATTTCAATGAAATATTTCGGCCTAGGATTCATCAAAAAGAAAATTGGATCCAAACATTTAAGCCCACTAGCTGTGGTCCCATAGAACATGCTCACTTTCGCATTAATGGCCACAGGAACAATCTCATCAGCCAATTCAGCAAACAACGAGCTAAATCTCAACAGATATGGCTCTCTGCAAGTTGTTCCTTCAGGGCAAACCACCAAATCACCTTCTTTTAGAAGAATTTCCATGGCTTCCCCATCTTTCTTTCTGTCCCTTGTGAGTCTCACCGTCCTTATTGGAGCTATAATCTCAGAGGCTCTGCTTAAGCTGTATGTGACTGCTGTTAATGGCTTACGCAAACATGTGCTGAGAAATACAGGATCTAAGAGGGTCCTGTGGGTACACACATATAGGACCCCTTTGGATTTGTGGGACTTTTTGGAGTTATACTGAGCCTTGAAATTGATGTGAACACCACTGAAACTGCCAAGAACTAGGGCTAATTTGTAGGGTAGAATGATTCCTAGAAGGATCCTGTAAATGGCTAAGATTATTCCAATGGGAAGCCACATGAACATGAAGAGTGTTGCTGATGGGGTTGGTAGAAATGCAAGCCTACCATCATGGAAAATCAATGGCTTTGGATATTTTTCTCTTGGCATCACCGAACCTTCATTTTTTTTCACCACATAAGCTTCCTGTCAGGTAAATTAAACACATTAAATACAGTACATGTGGATGGATGAAACATTATTGTAGTGCCTGCAAAATTTAACTCGTCAGATAGGTAGATACATTATTTACTAAGTGTAGCAAAGGATTGATCTCAGGACTCAGGTTTTATAATTGTGATTGGTTTGTGTATGTGTTTTTGTCTGAATGATCTTAACTTCTTTTTCTTCCTCTTTTACTCACTTGTGGCCACCATGGTTCCCAGGTTGTCAGTTGGTGGAGCAAGGAAAAAGAAAAATGTAAAACATAAAAGACAATGGTAAAACAGTGCCACATTTAAAGCCTTGGTCTCCTAGATGATCTTCCATTGTCATTTTCATGTTTTTGTCTACAGAGTACTATCATTTGGTAGCTCAAAGAAGAAGAAGAAATAAACTGTTCATACTCTAGCCTATCAAAAGAGTCTTTAATTTCTTACCTTGCAATGAGAGATGAAGAGATGATCATGAACACTGTGACTACTTCCAAGTCCAATGTCAGGCTTTCTGTCTCCAAAGTACTGCTTAAGAGCTCCATACTTCACAACCAAACCAGACTCAGAAACCAAACCCGTAAAGTAACCTCCAGAACTCTGCAACTCTGTTCCTATAACCTCATCAACACTCAAGTACTCCTTCAGAAAACGTTCCACCATGACTCTAGGCACACTGGTAAACACAGCCCTAAACCCTACTGAACTCAACACCTCACATGCCTCAAGGCTCAAATTCTCCAGATAAAACTTAGGTAAAACCGCCCTGCAAGTGTTTTCCATGTCCTTTATCCTGAGCCCAAAAAAGGTTATAAAGATCATGACCTTTAGCTTGAGTTCATAGTCTAGAACCAATAATATAGGACATGACAGAAGCAGGAAGAGGGCTCTGAAAATGCTTCCACCTTCAAAGGCAACGAGCATGAAGAAGGGGAAGAAAGAGTGGGACCTCAACAGAACTCTGTGAATATCACAGGCTAGTGTTTGGGATTTTCTACCCTCCAAACTACATTTGGTAATACTAGGGAAAGACTGAGAAGAATGTGATGGCTTAACTGACACAATACTGCTTATGTGAAAGCCATAAGTTCTCATCTTTCCTGCAGCTCTATGACATGAGGTAGCTAGAAGCCTGAGAAGAACCATTAACAGCACCATGGTGACTACTTGAGCTTCTCCTCTCAGTAATGATGACGGTGGTGAAAGTGCTAGAAAGGCTGTGTTAAGGACAGAAAGAGAGAGAGAGAGAGTAAATGAGTATTTGGGGAGAAGAGGAAGAGATTGCGGAGAATATTTATAAGAGTCATTAACAGGGTGCAGGAAGAAAAAGAGATGGTTGACTGCAGCATTTGGTTAACCACACAGGTGGCATTAACTTCACCTTTCACATTTTCTTCCGTTTGATTTTTCCTTTCAGTTTCTTGTTTAGCACTTCTGCTTTTGTGTCTCTGTAATTTTCTTTCGGTCATGCAAGTTAACTCACATTTCAACGCTTTAAAGTTCTGTTCCTTCCTGCCTCTCCTCTTATTTTTCCATTCACTCATGCAAGTCTCCTCCACATTTTGGCACTATATCTTTACTCTTAACTCTTCAAGCAGGATTGGCGTGTGATGTACCATCCGAATTTTATGACACTGTCAGAGTAATTTTATGAAGTGCTTCAGCTCTCATCTCTCAAGAAACTGAATGGTACTTTCTTTGAGGTTTTCCAAGAAAATCTAATGAACAAAATTCCCTCCAATGGACCCAAAAAATTTAATAAACATCATGGAAATCTAGAAGTAGTGACTTTCATCATAGGAAAATAAATATAATTTTGGAAAAATGGGTAACATTCTGGGGAAAAAGATTCAAATGTTTGTTAGTTTTAATGAAAATCACTGTTTGGTTGACCGTTGACATATAACGGTTGGTAGGTTCAAATGTTGGTGACCGTCACTGAGAGCCTGGGTTCATTTTTTGAAAACCGGTTTCAATCCTCCACACGCACACTGTAGTTATTTGGTTTTTCATTGCCTTGGAAAGTGTGATCTTTTGAAATTATTCATCATTCATCTTCTCAACAATTTTCGCCAGAATATATATATGAACCAATCACAAGTTAGATCACCCACACAAACGATTCACTGACTTTTAAATCCTTTTATCAGATTTGTCACAAGTCAAATTGCTTTGTTGTTGTGATTAATTGGTGTTTGTTCCCAAGGATATTGACCAAACCAGTTTCAGATTCGTGTTCCCGTATATTGCTCTAGTCTTATTTTATTATTAGCTTTAATTTATTTTAAGTAGTAATATAATTATTTACAGGAAATTTAACATAAAATATTTATTAGTATAATTACTGAGTGTTGTGAGTACTGATAATTGATGCACTTTGGCATCAGTTGATGTGGAATAATTACAGGTGATTTATATGGAATAATTAGTTGCAGCCTTTGATGAAACCAAAAAAAAAAAAAATCTCGAACTTGGGTATGTAAACCAGAATTTGGATTAAATTGGAAAAAAATTAATAGTAATTCAAATGACTAATTGTTGCTAGTTAATTATAAGGGGTGCAAGTAGGTAATCCATAAAGGCAAACTTCTTTCCGTGATGTGGGGATGGATATAGGAAAAATGGAACATTTGAATTTTGAGCCATGCCAGGTAATTTTTTCTTTTTATAATAATTAATGAATCGGATTCTTCGGATTTAAAAAGTAACTTGATGATGATGGATAGTTAGATATATTAAAAAAATTGAGTAAAATCAAGTACTTGTTTGGTATACAATAATTTCTATGTTATTTTTGGAAATGAAAAGATAAAAAAGGACAATAACAAAAAAAGAAACTGAAATTTTGTAAATACTAAATAAAGAATATCAATAAAAATTTGTTGCCATTTGTAAATTTAGACTTGTCAATACTAAATAAGTTGTGTTACCAAACCTGATTTAGAATTTGTAATTTCCAACTTCTTTTTTTGTCATTCTCTCAAAAATACAGCACAAAATTCTCTGGATTGGTTCTCCCTCTTGTCCTTTTTATAAGATTAGGATATATGGAGGAGAAATTCTTAGTCTTTAATTTTTACATGTTTGTGACATCATTCTCACATTACATTTATTTTATATTTGTTTATTTTTCATAAGTTACTCGCATCATATGAGTTGGATAAAATTGAAAACTTATTTTATTTTTAATTATTGTTGATGCGTGTTAAGCTCGTCTTTGATTCCAGTGACACTGAAATGGAAGGAAATACCCTTTTGTTTATGGATGTATGTAATTTTGGGTAACTATTTTATCCTCTGCAATTTTTTGTAATGACTAAAATGCCATTACACCATAAATTGTAAATGTTGCCATTTATTTTGAATTGTATACAAATGTATATATGCTGGATTATAGTTGATATATTAACATGAAATTTACCCGAATTCTCCTTATTAATCATAAATTTACTATTTACCACTCCGCCATTAGATTAAAAAAGTTGAGTTAGTTAGCGAATTATGAGAAATATAACATACTTTTCTTAAAATACCATAATCATCTTCCTTAATATCCTCTCTCACTCTCCTACTTGATTATTACTAAGGGATTATAAATAAAGATAATTTAAAAAAAATTAATAAATATAATAAATAGATCTTGTATTTAAAACTAAGATTAATTCAACAATTAAATCCTACGTCAACAAACTAAGGAGTATTTAGTAAATAATTTTATTTTATGAATTCCCCTTAATAATTTCTCCATGGTAAAAAAAAATGGATTTACTATATATTTAGTTTCTTATAAAAATATATGCTCATTCTAGTGGGGCCCATTGCTGTTCATTTTGCTCTCTTCAACTATATTTGAGGTTATCAGAAAAGATATACGTCGAAGACCAAAGTTTCACACATAGCTAATGGCTAGTTAAGTTAGTCAAACAACAACGGCATGACTACGCATGTTATAAAGTGTGTGATCTACAAAATCATGAGACAAGTTTTGGGAGGCGGTGGTAGGTTGTGTTAGTGAGGTGGTTAGAAGAAGATTTCATGTCATTCTCATTTAGTGGTTTGGTGAACACTTATTAATCATTTGATATGTCTGTTCCTTTAATTTTGCATGCAATTATTCAACATCCTTCACATATCTCTCACCTCCCTCATTCTGCATGAAATCTATGATTCTGTTTGGTATGAAGCATCAAAGATAAGGGATAAGGATTGAAATTAGGATTAAAAAAATCTACTAAAAGAGTATTTAGCATAAAAAATTACTTGTCACGTGGGATTAAATAAATCTATGTATGTGGGATTGGAAAATACCATGAGAAGAAGTGATATTTTCCCATCCTACTTTCATGAATTTGCCTAATCCTATATAATAAACAATTACACATGCTAAACATTTTTTTAATGATTTGTCTCAATTATAATCCCCGTCTTTATTCTTTATTTTCAATACTTCGTACCAAATAGGATCTTTGGGTACATTGAATCCAATTGACGGTTTCATGAAATCCATATTTGTAAATTAGGAGAAAATAATTAAGGATCTTACTTATTATACTTTTTCATGTTATTTAAATTAAAATGCTTTTATCTCTTTTATATTTGAGTAAATTAAAGTCATCAACCTTTTTATGTTATTTCACAGTTACATTCAGCAGTCTCATGTTGTTCAGTATGATGATCTTATTTATAATATATCTAGTACAATAAAATTGAGCTACTGGATGTAAGTAGACAACAATATCAAAAGATGCTGGATGAACTAAAGAAATAATATTTGAGTGTTGAATGCATCATAAATAAGATTGGGATACTAGATACCTTAATTTAAATTTAGATGCTACTAAATTATCCTTCCTGTTTTACTTCAATTACATATATTTTTCATCTACTCTAAGAACATGTACATTAGTTCACCGCGGAGAAATTCCTAAAATATTCTGAAAATAATATTTATTAATTGAAAATACAGATAAAGTAAAACCTTGAAGGAGCCACGTGCCTTGGTTGAGAGCCACCGACTTATCAATCCCGTCTTTGAGATGAAGAACATGAAAATTATGCTCCTGTGTAAGATAGGTGGGCGCCGATGGAATAATACTTTTTGGCTTGTTTGTTTAGTAAAAATTGGGTATAACATTTAATATAAAGAGTCAGATGAATTATAATAAATTATTTTTAAATTATGATATATCGTTTGGGTACGATACCACACCAAATGTACCTATAATTAAATCCTAATCCGAAATATGAAAATATTTTGTCATTAAATCACGTAAAGAAAGGGATCAGAAAAAAATTAAACAACGAATAATGATGGATGAAAGCAAATTATTATCTCATTCGTGAATACAAGAGAGCATGCAAAACCACTCGTTCAAACTTAATGAGAGAAAGCCACCCATATATGCACTGCGTCCGGATACATCTTGCACTTTTTTAATTTGCCAAAGCTGACAACATTCATCTTATTTTCTTGGTCCGTAAAAAAAGCTCTCTACTGTTCCAAATTAAAGCCAATGCATTTGGTATGCCTCCATGTCTTGAATCAAAACAAAATAACACATTCCATGAATCTACAACTCCACACACACATACATATTCTTTCATCACCCATATGTAGAATAATACTATCTCCAATCCTTAATATAAAATCTACATAACTAACTAAAAATATTAAAAAAAAGTAGTTAAGTTTATTATTGGAAACAAATATGTATTCACTTTCCTAAATTAGCCTCGTTAATCAGATGCATTAGAACTAGCTCTTAGTAGGAATCCGTTACAATCAATAGAATATTTTGGAAAGAAAATTTATAAATTTGAAAAGTAAAGTAAATTATATTGAGGCCTTATGTTTAAGATTAAGAGGGTGTTTGGATATTTCTTCAAACCATGGTTTTGAGAAAAAATTATCCAAACACCACATTTTTTCTCAAAATCACTTTTAAATTTTGAACCATGGTTTGAATAAGAGCAACCAAACACCTTAATTTTTTTGCAAAATCACTTTTA
The DNA here is from genome assembly GCF_004799145.2 of Neltuma alba. Lineage (NCBI taxonomy): Eukaryota > Viridiplantae > Streptophyta > Magnoliopsida > Fabales > Fabaceae > Neltuma > Neltuma alba. Next base: position 55,708 of record NW_021634395.1, on the reverse strand, counting down.
ATTTGAAAACCATGGTTTTGGGATAAAACCATGGTTTTCCATGAAGTGAATTTTTTTGCTTTTGAAGGTATAAAACCATGGTTTTGGATATAAAAATATATACACATATCAATTACTACCTTCAATCCTTAATATAAGAGCTAGATAACTAATTTGTCAATATTAAGAAAATTGGTTAAATTATTTATTTAAAATAAATAGGTGTTGTATTCTCTCAAATACTTGTTAATGATATGCATTGAGACTACTATTTAATAGAACCTTTAACATGTGCAAATTAACATGAGGACTATTTTAAAAAATAGATAAATGTGTGGGACAAAACGATTAGTATCTTATATTCAAAATCAAATTGAATATCCCATTAGCTCTTATACTAAGGACTGGAGGTAATATTACTTAATTATATTTTTTTCATATATCATTTATTATTTACAAATTATTATTTCAAAAAAATGAATTAAAATATATTTTAATCTAATTATCATATTAACTTATGTCATTTTTAGTAATTTGCATAGGAAAAAAAAGATTCTGATAACAACTATCCAAATATTCTCACTTTATCAAAATCACTTTTTTCAAAATCTATTCTCAAAATCTATTCTCCAAACCATAATTTGGTTCTATCCAAACACCCCTAAATCCAATCCAGACTAGCTAAGGATAGGAGGTAGTAATGAAATGTGAGGATCCTTTGGAATCAAAACCAAACCCTAACAAAGTAATCAATAGAAGCGACGATGGTGGATTTGGGAGCAGGGATGGAAGCAGGCCAGGCTGCCTGTAGCCTAGTCTGGCCTGGTTCTTAAAAAAAAGTAGGCCTATGTCTGTTTAAAGGCTTGTTTAGCTTAATAGACTAGGCTTAGGCTTTCTGATAAGCATGTTAAGCCTGTTAGGCTGACCTGGCCTATTATAAATTTACAATTATAATATATGAAAAAATTAGTTAAGGCTACTATTATTAATGTGCTCTTTTAATTTATTTTTTAATTTTAATACATAGTTAATGGCTTCATGTTTTCTTGGATTTTGAAGTTTAATTGATAAGTAAAAATATAATTTAAAATAATAATATCAATAAATAATGTGATCTTTAAATTTGTCATTTTTTTTCCTATTTATTCGTCTTGATTTTAATTTTTCATTTTGTACTTAAACATAGTCTTGTCCCAAGTTTTAACATACAATTGCAACCAGCTTTCAATAATATCCTTTTTAATTATAATTAAGATTTAAAATGTGACACTAAAATTTAAATAAAAGACGGGACTAAAAATGTAATTATTATGTAGGCTTTTTTTTTTAAATATCACTATGTAATTTGAATTTTTTTTAAAATACAGGTTTTTTAATAGGTTTCAGGCCATACCAGGCCTTTATATAGGTTAGGCTGATAAGTCTGTAACAGGTTACAGGTCAGGTTTAGGTTGATATGCTATAAAACAAGTATGGCTTCTTAAGAGTAAAGCCTGACTTGTTTTCACCCCTACTTAAGAACACGATATCTATGTGCACGCACGTGTATTGGAATAAATGCATTCATATTTACAATGATGGTGTCATCTAACTTCTTTGAAGAGTAATTAGCGAAACATACTGGTCCATTACAGGTCCCAACCACAAAGAAATTAAAATCATATTCTTGTTTCAATGGGAATTTATGAAAATGGAGACGTATATATATATGGTCTGAATACCATGAGAGAAATAACACTGTACCATTGCTAATTGACGACACTGAAGAAATAATACTACGCACTATATAAATAGTTGATGAGATGAGATTGTATGAAGAACTTATCATTAATAGAGATCAGACTTCCAACGAATGACCTTTATTGTCCTGTAATTATACTCCAAATATATCTTGAAGCTTCGCAATTGGAAAAACCTTATTGGCATTCTAGCAGCTTGTAATAATTACTTACTCCTCATTTTTGTCCTTTTTCAGGGATAGATGATACGTTTCTGCTTTAGAAGTGGTAAATTAAAGGTAATAGTTATATTAAGTTCTTTATGTCTACTGTGTTAAATTTTCTAATCACACTTGACCATGTATATTATTTTGGAAATACAATGTCTAGTTCTTAATATAATAGCTAGTTGCCTAATTTAAGTGGATTAGAAAAATTAATTAAGTTAGTTATTTGTAATGATTAGGTGTTATTTTTTCTAAAATGCCCTCGCTAATCAAGTCATTTAACACGTGCAATTACTATAAGAATTACTTTGAGAAAAATGGAGAAACATGAGAGACAAAATGGATTGAGGTCTTACATTTAGGATCAAATTAAAAGTCAAACAAACTCTTATATTAAGGACCAGGGATAGTATTAATATTTAATAGTATTTAATTACAAACTCATATGAAACATTAGGATACATGACTATATGTGATTATAGAGAACTTGACATAGTGGATATAGGGAACTTGATCTAAGCATTTTTCGTAAATTAAATATCAGCATTCTCTTGTTATTTATTACTTTTTAAAGATAAATATTTTATGAATGATATCGAAACACCTAAAAGAAAAAGGTAAAAATTCACGCATAGACGAAACATTAACAATAAATAGCCCTCATCATAATTTGATAAAATAAATAGTAGTACATGGGGAATTCAGAAAATGCATATATCATCTTCGACACTTTAACAGGGTATACAGACCTCAATCTTAGGTATATAGTGTGTATATCAGTATATGTGTGAGTGAAAGGGAAATAATAGTGAGGAAAAGTTTCAGGCTTTTGAGAAGTTACGGCCAGGAGTAGTCCATGAGTATATCTCAGGAGGGATTGTGCCATTTGTGAGCAAGTTCTGAGGCATTCCATACAAATCTGAGGCATCAAGGTGGTGATGATGAAGATGATGATGATGATGGCTTCGACCATTGTTCTGGTAATGCTGATTCTGAGCAATGATCTCGTCGTCCTCCATTAATGGAAGACGATCAAAGGTAGCATTCATGAACGAAGCAGCCATAATCACCACAGGACCTGAAGCAACCAGGGCACCCACCACAGCACCACCCACAACCTGCCCTTGAGCTCCGGCAAGGTAAATGGTCAGTCCGGTGATCCCCGGCGGAGCCGGCGGCGGCAGGATTGAACCCAGAAGGGAGAGAATCTCAAACCTACCATGAAGCGTCACTGTTGCACCAGAAGAAGCTAACTGGCGCAGTGTTACATTTGTGACACAACCAGTTCCGCTGAGTATGCAAATCCCTCTCTGCTTCCTTCTTGCAAAGTTGACCAAACTTTCATTGATATCACACCCAGAAGTCACTTCCAGTGCATGAGCTTTCAGGGCATTAGCACTATCCCTAGTCACAATAATGGGTGGCTTTGGCTTGTTCTTGGATCCGGCCGGCCGGCCACGAGGTCGCCGGACGGTTTCTTCCTGATCAGCTGCGAAAGAAACTGGAGAAACAGCTTTTGGGATGTCAATATTGCTCGGCCTAGTTTCATTCATCATCCCCTTATCTTGTTCTTGATCCCTTTCCATTATTTTATCTAATACAAAGTATGGAATACTATGGATGCTAGCAAATTTCGGAGTTTTCATTAGTTGGAAGCTTAAGTAGTGAGTTTGTAATGATTATTATCGTTTAGTTTAATGTTAGATCCCAAAAGAATGAATGCTGTTTTAGGAAGGAGTTAAGTAGCACCAACCCCATCACAAATCATTGTTTAATTCATTCCCTCTCACTGCCTAACCCTGACTAAACTTTGCATCATGTCTATTGCCTTCCTCAACAGATACCTCTCGTAGCACACACACACACACACACACACACACATTCCTCAACACAATTAAATTCATCATTAAAGCAATAAGTTACATGGACATTAACGTACACGCGCAATGTATGAGAATGTTTTAATTAACTATGTTTAGAAATATGTAACAAAAACATAACAACGAACACTAACAACAAAAGAGGATCGGAGTGCAACGCGAGAGTAGATAGTGTTTCAAGCCAAAAAAAAAAGGAACTCAAAACAAAACCTTTGTGCTTTGTTGTAAACAGGGTTTGCCTTCAGATCACGATGCGTTTCTGCAGAATGTATATATGTATGCCGCATCTTTTAGTGGTAATCTGCCCCAATGTAAAACTTGTACTAGCTCATGAGCAATAAGCTAGCTTGTTTTGGTGAAGTCTTGTGATAACTCATTTTTCAATACAAGACTAAATAGCATAAAAGCAGGCCTCAGAGAAAGTCCTACCCTAAGACATCCACCATCTCACAAACCCAAGAATGTAATTCAGAGAGAGAGAGAGGAAAACAGATCATACATAGCGATTGAGAGCTGGAAGCGTGCTTGATGAGCTGAAGAAGGAGGAAGAAGGAGCCATTTAATTTGATTCATCTTGACACAGGCATGAACAATAATCATCTTCTCCTTTTAGCCTTTATTGGTTTATTTGCTATTGAAGCTTTGTGTGAACGTTAATTCCTGTTTTCCCCTCACATTGCGAGCGATTCGGTTGCAAGTACTCTTTGTATGACTTGCTTCATTAATTTACATATGGGTCCCTGCTGGGAGGGACTCTTTCTTGTTAATTACAGTTAACAATAATACTACCTCCGGTCCTAATTATAAACGAAGTCTTATAATTAAGACCAGAGATAGTATGTGATTTTCAATTTAGTTTCAATGCAAAGTTTTTTGAATGATTTAATTATATATGGTTCTTATTATTGGGTGTTGTCATCACACCACTACTTACTTTGTCATTAAGGGAGTAGTTAGATGAAAACCAAATCATAGTTTTAAAAGTTCTTTTGCTGTATATGAAATAAATATGTAAAAGAATTTAACTCATTTTGTGAAAAAAATTACTTTTTAAAAACTTTTATATGTTGCCAAATACCTCCTAGATTTACTTCAGCACTAGGTTTCATGCTGGATCGTGGCATGCATTGGATCCTGAAGTGGACCTAAAGGTACTCGGACTCATCACAGTGGTGACCCTTTCTTCCCCTTTCTAGGTTACTGACGGGCGTTGATCCCTGCCTCTCAATTTCGGGGTCCTTACCAAATTTTTTCCCTTAAATTTCTTTTTATCCTTCGATTCTACGTAAAATAAGTAATATTTTGATATGTTATTAACAAAAAATACTTCAATATAATTTTCAATTTTTCATGTAATATTGACCCTTTCTCTGTGTGAAAACTGAGTATTAAGATTGTATTCATTCCATTTTCAAGATCACTCTTCCTTTTGTTTTTAACCTAAAGACAAAAATTGCCTTTTCTATACTTAATTGGATTTGATGGTTTTCTGTGATGTTAAAAAAGGAAAACATAGAGATGCAACGTTAGAAAAAAACTTCACAAAAATCATATCAATTTCTAGACAACTTAAATTTTATTAAAAGAAGTTACGTAACGTTGTAAGCAAATAATAAAAAGATTCAAAAAAAAAATGGCAGGGAGGTAAAACAAAATAATTTTGTAAAAGAAATCACTACGAGATTCATATACACTACTACAAAAAAGAGTTTTCACGACGCTAATTTACGGCGGTTATTTGAAAAAACGTTGTAAAAAATATGACGGTGGCATTTCTGTAATTATAGGCGGACTTTTTACGGCGGTTATTTAAAAAACCGCCGTAAAAAAATACTTTTAACGGCGGTTTTTTAAAAAACCGCCGTAAAAAGTCTCAGAATTTTAAAATCCAACGCGCGATATTTTTCACTTTTCAGAGTCAGAGCTCATAGTCCCCCATATCATCCTCACTCTGTTTTCTCCCTCCCCCTACATTTATCGATGTTTATCCATTGCTTCTATCATTTCCGCCATGTTCTTCCATCATCGTCGCTGTTGCTGTTGCTGTTGCTGTTACCGTTGCCGTCGCCATCGCCTCATCCTCTTCGTTCTTATTTGTGAGTTTTTCACCTCCATTCTTTTCGTGGATTTCATAGTTTTGTGGTTTGATATGATTATTTTCTTTGGTTCAAAATATGATGTTTAATCTGAGTTTAAAGAGATCTGATTTTTAGCATATCTGAGTCTTTGATTTTATCAGATCTGAGTCTTTGATTTTATCTTTATGAAATCTTAGTTGCTTCAATTTGGTGGCTGAAGGTGAAGCTAAGTGACGCTATTACTCCATCAGAATGCTTTTAACTGGTGAGAGATTTCCTTTGAAGCTTTGTTCTCCCGTTCCATCTTGATCAGTAGGGTGAAACGTAGTCTAAAAAAAAAAAAAATTTTCACGGCGGTTATTTATATAACCGCCGTTAAAAGTCACATATCACGGCGGTTTAAGAACCGCCGTGAAATCCTCTATATTTTACGTCGATGGCATAGACGTCGGTCTCAAAACCGCCGTAAAAAGCTCATTTTAACCGCCGTTAAATGTATTTTTTGCAGTAGTGATAGCAGTATTAATTATCATAACTTTTATCTCATGGCACATTTCATTATTGTCTCAAGTTTTTTCTCTTTTGAATGAGAAGTGTTTGTTACTGAGGAATATTTACAAGGCGAGACAACAGAGTAGTAAGAACCCCAAGTTTTTCCTTTTAATTTGATCACTTGGCCTCTTGCTTTGTAGGTTTATAAAGCATATGGGCTGTGGCTTTAACGGCTTGTTTGGTATGAGGGGAGAGGAGAAAAGGAGAGGGATTTTGCTTGCCTCTCTTTATTTGGCTTGCTAAAATTTTCAGGAGGAAGTAAAAAACTTTTAAGATTTTTCCTCCTCTCCCCTCATTACCATCCTCTTCCAAATTGGGAAATATGGAGGGAAAATATAATATTTTAACTCGTTTTGACTAATATGTTCATAATTAATTTTTAATATCTCCATAGTATATCCTTATGATCTCACATCATGTGTGTAAGGAATGATAACAGTTATACTTTTATCAAATCACATATCAGATCATAAAAAATCTCTTCCTCCTCCTCTTTGAAAAAAAAATTAAAAAACTGGAACCACAAGATTAGTTGTCTGAAGATCCAAAGGCTTCAATATCTGCATATTCTAATGACATCTGGCAGAAAGTAGACGATCATATTGGCAGAAACAAAGAAAGAAAGTAGAGGATCATATTGCATCAGCCATCAAGATTCTGTATATAGAATAAATAAATAAATATATAACCATATTGTTAATCACATTGACTTTTTTTTTTAAAAAAAAAAAAGTGAATTAACTACATTGTTAATTATTTGATTCCGCCCATCCATGTAGATCCATAAAGGATAAGAACGTTGAAGAAATCAAATTTCACCATTAATAGGTCCCATGGGACTTCACTCCTTATCATTACCCGACATTTATAAAAGTTAAAATGAGAATGTTCACGTGCCCAAAAGAAAATTAAAATAATATACTCAGTTTGAATGGCTTACCGCTTGATGCTCGTCTTTAAATTTTTTTTTCTTTAATGATTACCAACACCATTCATATATCATCAAATAATCTATACATATAATACTTTAGTTAGAAATTGAATTTGGTCTTAAATATTAAAAATTAATGTATAACTTCATGTTATACATGATAATCTAGAGAGACTATATCATATTTATTATTATTTATTTATTTATTTAATTTTTTTTAATTCATCCAAATTGGTTAAATGGCTTTTATATTAAAGATTCGAGGAAGCAAGTTTTTCTGCTAAAGTACGGGTATCCTTTTATTAGAAGTAATTATATTTGAGGCACTATCGGGTACTAAATGTGGGTACCTCTCCCAACAAAGATTCGAATCTTGATTTGTCATGTTATGAGGAACTAGTCATTTTTGCTAGATTCAACTCTGTTAGTAGAAGAAGTAAGTTATTTGTATGGAATTCATGCTAGAAAATAGAAATAGGCAAGCCTAACCTTCCTGGGCTTCGCTCCATGAGTTATTTGTATAGGCAATCCTGAGATACTGATGTATCATCCCACATCAAGTGCTAGCATTTTTCTTGATAAAAATTCGAACATTAATTTATTACACATACGGACCTATTCCTTTTATTAGACTCAAGAAATACTTAGATAAAAATTAAATTATAGTTTTAAAAGTAGCTTTACAGTATATAAAATAAATATTAAAAAAATTATCTCGACTTATATAAAAATATTTTTTTAAATGATTCTGGGTGTCGCAAACAACCCCTCCATCTCCTTGGCAGGGAAGGTGAGAATTATTTATCTGTGTTATTTGTGAGCAAATGGACGACGATCAGAAGAGCAGACGGAAGGGACGTTTATAAGATCTGACTGGGCTGAGCTGGTTTTATATGGCTACAGCTGGGTCCAGCTTACACTTGCCTATGTCCATTGCCCACCCCTCACTTGTTTCCGACGGCGTATATTTAATTATTTATTTAAAAAATTAAAAACTTTCAGAGTTGTAACAATTCATCAATTTCTTCACTCATGCAAATGATTAAATTCTGAGGTCAATAATTTAAATATCATGACAAAAACAATGTGCATATTAATGTTGGCAAATTAAAAAAAAAAACAAGATTCATATTAAGAGTGTTAATTTCAAGTCGGCCTAATAATGCTAGCTATATGTATTAAAACTATTTTTTCATATATATATATATATATATATATACACACACACATATGTTTCATTTAATTCTTAATATGAAAACTAGTTAAAGTTTAAATTTAGTTCTAAATATAAACTTTTGATTTATTTTGCTTCTCAATTTATTATCTAGAGTATCCATATCAGTAAAGGATAATTATAATTATAAAGGATATTTTGAAATAAATAATTAATTTAACTAATTGTTTTAAATTAAAAAAATAACTCAAAACACAAATAGCGTAGGGGGCGTGAGGTGGAAGGAGCGGCAGTTGGAGGGGCCACATGGAGATGGGCCGAGGGGGCAGGGGCAGGGCAACGACAATACGTGACGTTCCTGCTTTGTCTGGTGGTTGCGCCCAAAAGGCAATGTGGGCCCCGCTTATGTGGGGGAGACTATGTGGGCCCCTCCTATTCCTGTCAGTGTCACGTGGCCACGTGGACCTGGCCTTCCCCGTCCCTATCCTCCTCAGCGGGATATCCCCCCTTTCGTGCCATGCAGGTTAAGCATATCCCCCGCCACTTTTTCTTTCTAATTTTCTTTCGAATTTACCACTTTCCCTGTACGTTTATCGTTTTCCCGTGGCTGAAAATTAAAGGTATTTTTCGTTTTTTTTTTGTATCTCTTAAATTCATTTATTTTTATTTTTTTACCAGCCATTTATTTTTAATTTAATATGTTAATGCTGCACTTATTTTATTTTGGAATCTTGATTGTATTCAAGCTCTGCTCATGGAAAAACGGTTGTGTTCAAATTTATTTTTTCAAATTTTTTATATTTAATTTAATTTTATCTAAGTCATTCTGATTAAGATAACAGTTTCTCTTTGTAATTTATTCATAGTTCACTGTGGAAAAAGTCACTTAATGAAATAATATTTTAAAATATTTGAATGAATTTAAAATTTTAATGATAAAATTAACATCAAATAAATTGAATTTGGAAGTAAGATTGGCATCAAAAATTAAAATTTACAAATAGTTTAAAAAATTACCTACTATCTCCATTCTCTTTCGAAAGTTAAAATTAAAATGCTTTATAGTAAGGGTAATACTACTTCCCGTCTTTAATATAAGGCCTTGTTTGATTTTTATTTTGGTCTTAAATATAATATTACAATCCACTTTATTTTTTATATTTATCGATTTTTTTCTAAGATGACTTCTAATAATGGTAACTTTAATAAATATACTTGATTAGTATAGATATTTTAGGAAAGACAACATATATTTATTACAAATAACTAACTTAATTTTTTTTTTCTAATCTCTTCAAATTAATCAATTAGCTCTTATAATTAGGAGCGGAGGTAGTATGATATTAACAGTTTTTTTAATTAAAAAATCACAAAAAAATATAAAATTTAAAAAATTATAGATAAAGACTCGTTCACAAAAATTATTGTTAAAACCTAATTATTATTTTCAAAACTCATATTATAATGGGTATTTATTTGTAATTTTTCAAATTTTATGGTCTTTTTTGTGACTTTCGCTTTTTTATTTATATATACGGTGAAAAGGAAAGGGGAGGGTGATTTAAATAAGGGTAAAGAGGTAAATACAAAAGGGGCGTCAGACAGGAACTGAATCGACGTGGGAAAGCCGAAAGAAATCTTACGGATCCGTGCAGCACGTGGGAGAATAAGTACCGCCCAAGTCTCTCGGAGTTGGAGCTCTTGGCCCCTTCTGAATTTTATTATTTTATTATTTTCCTTCTCATGCTTTTGTCAGAAAATTGTCATATGCAATTTAATACTATCAATTTGTTAATTTATTTGTGACGATGAATTATGGGGGGATCGGAATTGCAATTATTGATCTGAAATTGAACAATGATAGGGGAGAGAAACGCAGGGGTCATGTGAAAAAATTTTGAGAATATTTTGTCATTTTTTGTAATTTCAATCAACCACGGTCAATATATTGCATAAAATTAGAATATTTTTATATTTATTTCTCTATTTGAATGTTCATTCTGTACGTATTTATTCATGTTATTTTTAATTTATTTAAATTTGAATTATTTGTAGAGTAACTAGAAATTCCTCTCCTTATGACGGGCAAACTAATGTATTTGATTAGATTTGAAATTGGATAATACTTATATTTAATTTAATATACTCGAATTCTAAATATAAGATATTATTAAAATTAATTATTATTTTTTAGTTTGAACATCCAATTGAGATCCCATTTAATTATAATGCTCCTCATTTAATTTAATATATTTAAATTCCAATCAAAATATTATTTAGATCTCATTAATTGAATATATTCAGATTATATATTATCATGCCCAATCTGTTTTTAAATGAATTGTGTATTACAAGATTTTAAAAATATAGTTAATGATTAATAGTTGATAGTTCATGATTAATAATTAAATTGTGGTTAATTTAAGTGGAATTTTTTTTAATATTATCCGTACTGAATGACTATTTTGAGTAAGGAAAGACAGGTTTATTATATAAGCAAAGATTTGAGGCATTAACTAATAACATAACGTGTTTGCCCAAAAAAAAAACTGATAACATAACCTGTTTGATAATAATAACTAATAAGGGTTTGACCAAGAAACCCCCAAATTCACCTTATTTTTCTAATATTAATATGAAATAAATCATTAAGGGAGGAGGACTGACTTAATTCGATCTTAGTTACTACTTTCATATTCATCAACTGGTATCTCCAGCCGACATGCCCAACATAACGTAAAATAATAACAATCGGGATGATAAATTCCACTTAAACATTTATTATTGATATTCTAATATATATAGAGCCATATATATATATATAATTTAGCATATCTTTATCTCTCAAATTTAAAAAAAAAATCCTTTTAGTTCTAGATATAACAATTGAATAACTAATTAATCATTATTAAAAAATTAGTTGAGTTAATTATTTTTAAGAAACATGTATTGATTTCTCTAAAGTATCTTCTCTAATCATTGTATGAAAAACTTCAAGAGGGAGTATATAAAAAAATAGCTATAAATTTAGACAAAGTAAATTACTAAAGTTTTATATTTGAAATCAAAATAAACCCATATATTATCTCTTCTATTAGGGAGTAACAATTATTAACAGTTTCAATATTATTTTCGCTAGGCATCATACATATAGGCAGTTGCACATTCATAATTTATTTGCAAATAGTATTATGCTTTTTTTTTTGGTAATATTCGGACATTTTCGTCATCCTCATTGGTTAATCAAATCTAAAGATCTCAAAAAGTTGATCACATATACAATAATGTTAAATAAACTTATTATATATTTATCCAGTCCTAAATATAAAATTATTTTTGTAATGTAAATTACACTACAAAAAAGATCTTATATTTAGAATTCTAGGGAGTAACAATTAATTATTAACAATAATGCCTCTCCCCCGTAATTTTTTTTTTTGGGTCAAACCCCTCCCTCCCCCATATTTGAAGCCTTTTTTAAAAAAAAAAAAAACAGAGAGAGAAGAGTTTAAAGTTATTGTCGTGATTAACTTATAACAACAGAAAAAGAGAAAGGGGGAGAAGTAGGTGAAAGAGCACGCGGCAACCAACACGTTTGAAGGGGGCTGATGAAATGTCCATGTTGGTAAGTTGTGGACTACCTTTCACGTACCAAAACCCCTCAAGATTTATTGTATCTTTCTCGTGTGTATGTTGTGATCACCATTATTTTTTCATATTTTGGGTAATTTCACAGTTATTCCATTTCATTTTCTATTATTGTTTTTAGATGTATAATAACTTTATCTTAGAAGATGAAATGGAGGGACCACTGAATCATCACCTAGCCAATGCAAGCTAGTGATTGTTGTTGCCTTAGGTTCTAAAATCTGGGTGTTTTGTATTCATTGGTAGTTCTCAGTAGTTGCAAGTATTCAAAATTTCATCTAAAAGTAGTTTTAGGTTTAGCTAATATACATGATTAGTAAGGGTATTTTAGAAAAGACAATACATATTTATTACAAATAATTAATTTAACAATTTTTTTAATCTCTTTAAATCAGTCAATTGATTTTTCTATTAAGGAGTGGAGATAGAAATAATTAAGTTGTAATAATTGTATGTTTCCCATTCGTTTTCAATTCAAAATATAAGGAATTAATGTAAACGCTCATAATTATGAAGGGGATTTAATTTATATTTAGGTTCTATGATAAATTTCACTAATCTGTTTTGAAATATAGGTTCACGAAAATGTTGATGCAACTAGTACTTTAATTCGCGCACACGAAATGCATATAAAATATAGGGAGAATTACAATAAGATTTCAAGTCAAAAAAATAATTATTAAAAAGTCTCAATAACAATTTAAACAGCTTATAATGACAAGTTTTAAAATAGAAAATAACAACTCTGAGACCTATTGTGTAATTATTTTTTTTCATTGTAACCTTATTGTAATTCTCCCTAAAATATGGACAAATCATTAACTCAATTTGCTTAATTACAAGAAACTATACGATTCTGCTCATTTGCTCATGATGATATACTTTGTATCAAATCTAAGTAGTACTTTTTTTGGCCAAATAATTAGGAGATCGGTTATGAATTAATTTATTCAGATCCATGTTGAGATTGTTTAGAAAAAAAAATAAAGAGAGAGATAAACAATGGGACTAGGTCTAGAAAAATAAAATAATCATTCACAGCGTGTCGAATTAATATTCAAATTCTCATTAAAAAAGATATTTATACTTAATATTCTCTCTAATTCTAAATATAAGATCTTTTTTATAAAGTAAATTATACTATAAAAAGAATCTTATATTTAAAACCAGAAGAATATTTAGTAATATTTCAAACAAGACTGAAAAAAAAAAAATCAGAGAACGATAGAGAGTGTCGGCTGAACAGCTGAGATGGGAAAAGAAAGCACGGGATCCACGTGTGTAGGGTATAAATTATCCGACTGTTCATATGCCATGCTCACCCATTATTCACCTAACTCTCTTTAATTTCTTCTCTTCTTTTTTTTGGCGACGATTAATTGGTTTTAGTTGTTCCACGTCTTGCCATGCAGTGCATTTACCATATGTATTAACGTCCCTTTTATTATAAGATGCAAATAGTGGAATTACATAAATTAAAAAATTTACTAAAATTAGTTAAAGTAATAAATACATATAAATTAATTGGCAATTAGATTTGATCTTAAATATAAAATATTAATCCATCCATTTTTTTTTCATATTTATCATTTTCTCTTAAACTAATTTACTTAATTTATAAATGACATATAATATAGAGCTATACAAAATTATTTTAGAGAGGTGGTGCCATATTGGTTCGGCCAAGAAAAATGTCATATTGGTCATAATTAAATGACTTATTTGATTTCTTAGTCTATCTAAATTAATTAAATAGTTTTTATATTAAATATTGAAAGGAGTACTAGAAATTTCAGGCAAGGTATAGTATTTCTGGTCTCTTATCATATATGCTGTTCTTAGAAAAACGTTGCATCTGAGCACATTTTCTTGTTTTTACATTTGTAAATTTAATCTTCTAGAAATGATGGTAAATATAAAATATGCACGTAGCCAGATAAATATGAATAGTGTGGACATATACTACGTGAGCCAAATGTTTATATGTTAAAATTTTAATGCTTCTGAATCTTTAATCAATTAATTTTAAATTGTATCTACTGATTACTATGCAAAATGTTTAATATACTAGTATCAAAAGCAAAATAAGTAGTTGGTCATACGAAGAGAATATATATATATATATATAAATGAATATTTTGCATATTTTTAATTAAACTATGATTCGATAAATCCCAACCATTCAATTGCAATTTAAATCATCAATCCTTAAACTACTGTTTTAATCGATTTGACTTAATGACCGGTACAATATGTTCAGCAGTAGGAGTCTTCATCAAACTGGTCAATAAATGTGACCCAACATGGCAAGCACGGAGGCAAACAAAATAATTATAAAGGAATGGATGAAATTGAACTGAATCAACATGTGGGAGGTATACTCCATTGAGTTGAAGACTTTAGTGTGATGTCAAATCCACAATTACTCAAGACGTGATGAAAGAACTAATTAATTAATTTAAATAGATTAAAAATATTAGTTAAATTAGTTAATATAATATATATTTTTTAAAATATTCTATTTATCATCTTTAATTCTCTCCTTCCCTCTCTCAATTTAATAGGATGAATTTAAAAAAAAATAAACATATGAAATATGTTTTATATATAAGACTAATATTACTTCTCAAATTAGGTTTTATACCAAAGATCAGACAAATATCATACAAATATTATTAGATAAAGGTATATTGAGTATCCTAATTTTATTTCTCAAGTGTTTTGCTTTTTAGATACATTTAATACCCCGATATTATTTTATTAGTCACATCCAGTAGGCGTCCTCCTGCTATGGTACTTTGGGCAATAAAACCAATTAAGATGGGTTTTCCCTATAACTCATCCACACCCAATTATCATAAAAGAAAGAGTGCTAGATGTTTCTTAAAAAATAGTACTTTTTTAATCCTTAATATATGATTTAATTATTAAGTTGGTTTTATTTCTGAATATAAGACATATTTATCAATTTTTTTAAATTATCTTTATAGATACTCCTTCAACCATAATTAAATTGAAAGGGAGAAGGAGTATTAAGGAAGATGATTATGATATTTTAGAAAAAATATATTATATTTTTTATAATTAACTAACTTACTTAATTTTCTTAATCTAATCAAATTAGTTAAATAGGTCTTATATTAAGGATCAGAAGAGTATAAAAATATTGAATACATATGAAAAATAAGATTAAGATATGGGATCACTTTTAACCATATTATTATTAAATATGTCTTTATTGTGCCTTAATGCATCCGTGAGCCACACATTTTTGTCCCATTCATTCATTCCCACCCACGTTTTTCAAAGATTTTAACGTTACGTTCCCAACTATCTTTGGTCGCCCTTTCAAACCTTTCTTTCTTTTCTTCTCATGATAATAATAAAAGCTTTTTTGTTTGCTTTAAGCTACAAAATGTGGTGCTTCGTTAATTTTAGTGCTCCTCAAAGTTGGCCACTAGTCTCAACGCATGGCTCCAAAATGTCCCCTACGTATAATATAAAAATTACAATAAATCGTATGAAATCTTTTTTTCTTTTTTTCTTTTTAAATTCTTATAACAATGTTGATCTACACTGATTTTACAAAAATGGACACATTCTTTTCACGCATATTAAAATTTTATAATCCAGCGCTGTAATGTTTATTGTTGTAATAAAATTTGAGCTACTTAAATTAGATTTGAGGTTTTTAATTTATATTTTATCAAACATATATTTAGAACAGTGTGTGTACTTATAATATAATCTTGCGTATGTGTATGTGTTTGCAAAATGATAGTCAAAATATTATTTTTAATTTCGATTCTACATTTATGTAATAAAAATGGTTAAAGATATATAAAAATAAAGTAACATTAAATATTCGCAATTCAATTTAATATATGGATGATGACTTTTCTTCGATACATTATATGGATGATCCCTTGTCTTCATCCATTGAATATAATTTTTATATTTTGAAAAAAAAATATTCAACCATTTAGATAAATTAACCACCTTAGATTGGCATTACGAGCTCTTATTATTAGTTGTAGAATTCGAATTTCAATTATTATATTTGTATATGTAAAAATAATTATATGTCTCTAAAAAATTACATGAACTGTAATTATTTATAATGAAAAACGCGTTACCAACTTATTCTTCTTTTTTTGCCTTCTTGGCCAGGGCTTGCCAATTACCAACTTAACATGTGCTCAAATTATTTAAAAGCCACCAAAGAGGGAAATTAAACGTGGCTCATGGAACTTACAAGCGTGGGTTCTACTTCTCTTCTCTTCCATTGTGATTGAAGATGACATAATTAAATATTTTTATGCATATTTTATCATAAATGTTACGGCTCGATGCCTTTTTTTCCCTATTAATTATTACCTTTGTTCTTTAATATAAGATATAGTTAACTCATTTGAAGAGATTAAAAAAATTAGTTAAGTTAATTATTTGTAATAAATAAGTGTTGTCTTTCTTAAAATACCTTTGCTAATCATGTATATTAGCTAGAACTACCATTTAATGGAATATTTAATATGTACAACTATAACAAGAAATGCTTTAAAAAAATGGATAAATATGAAAGATAAAATAGATTTGGGTTTTATATTTAGAATCAAATTGAAAGTCAAACAAATTCTTGTATTAAGAACTGAAAGTAGTATATTAAAACGCTGTACAGGTTACTATAGTTTAATCAATTATGGTGATAACTTTCCTTAACTCATTAATATTCTCCCCTTTTTTAAGAGTAATATGCCATCTCAGATTGATAATAAATCTAATTCATGAGAATAACTATTATTTATCACTATCATTAGCATTATCATCACACAAATGTACAATGATCGCGGAATAATATTTAATTACTGTTAAATTAATACTCATTATGTAATGATATTTTTTTTAAAATGTGAGTATGAAAAATCAGTCTTATAATAAGGAGATAAAATCTGGAAATAAATTCTTAAAATTATTTTTGCCCACATCAATTGTAGCTCTACCTGCCACTTTTAAGTTATAAATGTTTGACCTGACTATTACATTCAGAAACAAAAGAACCATAAAAATCTCTCTCCACCCCTCCAGCACAAAAGAAAAGGGCAAAATTAAAGAATTTTGATGGGGTCTTTGATTCTAGAGTACCATTACTGACCGATGGATTTCGCATCAAGCCTGACTGGGGTTTTTTCTCTACTAGTTTTGCATGCACTAATCAGAAATATATTTTGGGCAAATTAAAGAAAAAGAAAGAAAGAAAGAAAAAACGTGTGGATATAATTATAAGGTTTGTGGGGTCAACTGAAAATTAGAGAATAATACAAAAATTGACCGTATAGGAACTTTGTACCACTTGCGCTGTGTTGCTATCAGCGATCATTGGCTGCAGAGAGAACCATGTATAAGATATCAAGCTAGCCGTAAACACTTGTAACTCTACAGTGCAAGTGAATCCCAAAATATCTGTCTTATTTAATATTAAAAAATTAGTTAAATTAATTATTTATAATAAATGTATAGTGCTTTTTTTAAAATACAACCATCATACATTGAAATACCCTTTTATGTAAACTCTTTAACATGTATAATCATCATTGAGATTATTTGGAGCAAATAAAATGTATAAATATTAGAGACAAAATAGATTGAAGTCTTATATTTAGGATCAAATTGAATTTTCAACTAGGTCTTATAATAAGCATGATAGATAATATATATATATATATATATATATATAAAACAATCAAATATATGTTAATAAAATGTCAGTACAGCACAAAAAAGGTACAAAATACAGAGCATATAAGAAAACTTCACGCATCAGATATTGACTTGTAAGAAAATACAGGAGATTGAACATAAAAGTTTTAAATACAAGCGTTAAACAACCACTCAAATTAACATCAGTTGAATGAGAATTATATTGAAACCTCAAACACCGCTTGAAGGATGAAAGGATGAAACAGGAAATTTAAGTGAAAACAATGTCGGCACAAAGTCGATAATCTATCAATATGATATGAGCAAGTAATATACTTTATGAAAAATTGTCTCATTGTAATGCTGCATGATGAAACACCAATCAACAAGAAACCGATGAAGAAACTTATGTCACTAACTTTACTTTTGAAAGAAGAACAATGGGCATCTATCCAAAAAGGATCGAATTTACATCCTCCTAAATAAAAATTTAAAGAGGTGCTTCGGTTCCATTACATATAGATGAATTAACTTCAAGTTTTTCTTGAACGATACTACTTCCGATCTTTAATATAAGATATTATTTGATTTTTATTTTAGTTCTAAATATAAGACCTCAATATATTTTGTCTCTGGTATTTATATGTTTTTTTTCAATGTAGTCCTTCTAATAATAGTAGTTCTAGCCAATACATTTGACTAATAAGGATATTTTAGGAAAAATAATACTCCTTCGATCCTTAATATAGGACCCAATTGTTGAGTTAGTTTTGGTTATAAATATAAGACCCATTTCTCATATATATGAATTTTCTCTAAATTACTCCTATAGATACTCTCTCAATTATAATTAAGTAAAAGAGGAAGATGAGGTATTAAGAAAGATGGTTATAATATTTTAGGAAAAACATGTCATATTTTTTATAATTAATTAACTTATCTAACTTTTTTAATTTAATCAAATCAGTTAAATGGGTTTTATATTAAGAACAGGAGGAATACTTATTTATTATAAATAACTGACTTAACTTATTTTTTTAATTTCTTTAAATTAGTCAGTTAACTCTTATAATTAAGACCAAAGATAGTATTAACTTCAAGTTTGGTCACATATAATTACTAGAGGAGTTAACATATGAAATTGATTTGAATTAATATTAGAAAAGGGGCTATTATGAAATTTTGATTGGGAGAGATACGCACGTTTCGATACACTGCTTATAGGGAGGGCGTCAAGTCCATTGGCTCGCACTACTTCAACAGGGAGATTTGCATGTAAGGAGGGAATTATACTTTCCGCTGATTTATTTATCAATTATTTGAAGGAATTTAATTAGTTGTAGGAAAATTTTTTTAAAAAAAAGTAGGTTAGATTAAGACGCTATAACTAGCACCATTTCTGTATTGTAGTCTGTTCAAGCAACAGAAAATTAGAAATATATAACATATTCGGGACATAAAAGGTACGATGTCAGCAGAATATTTATTTTTAAATAATAAATATGATAGACTGACATTGTTTGGTACATTTTTACCTGTAGTAACTGCGGTTCTTAATATAAGATCCTATTTGACTTTTATTTTAGTTCTAAATATAAGACTCCAATCTATTTTGTCTCTTATATTTACTCAATTTTTTCCAAGATAGTCCTTCTAATAATTATAGTTCTAGTCAATACACTTAATTAGCAGGGATATTTTAGGAAATACAACACCTATTTAGGACAAATAACTAACTCAACTTATTTTCTTAATTTCTTTAAATTAATCAACTGGCTCTTATAATTAGGATCAGACGTAGTATTTCGGTTACCATCATCTTTTCCCAATATTAAATTTGTTAGCTTAAACTTTTTCAGTCACCAAATTTATTAAACAGTCAAAATTTTGACGTTAAAAGTTTACTACTTAGTCCTCTACAAATATTTTAACATTTGTAGTATCATGCGTATTGACCAATAATGGTTTGATAGTTGGAGTGTTTAAAGCCTATTTCCTTTTGACAACAGTGAAATTTATTATCAATTAAAAAAATAATGGTTAGGTTGAGTGAAAATAATTTGATTTTTTTTTTCAAAGATGGTCATTGATTCCCACAAGTTATTATAGGGGGTCCTCTTGCACTTGTATCACTGAAAATTAATTTTTCGTATTTTATTAAATGAAATACAGAGGGTGCAAAAAATTGCTATAATTGATCAATTAATGGAATTACTCATGGTGATCCATTTTAGCAAGTAAAAGAATCTGTCACTTGAATTGCGGTTATATTAATTAATTAATTAATCATTCAGCGATAATGGAAAATCTAATAGCACCAATCCTCTTACGCTGTATACAAAAGTTGATAATGCAAAGCTCATTATCTCGGCAATTATTACTCATTATGCTGCTAAATATGTGTGTTTATTGACTAATTTGTAGAATTCAGTTGGCTATTTATAATGAAATATAGTATTATTAACTAATTTGTAAAATTAAGCTGATTATTTATAACCAATACAGAGATTTGTGATATTATATACATAAATTTTGAAGTGTTCCTATAATTTAATGATTAAAATCAAACATAAAAAGACAAAAATACTCAATGAAAAATGTATTACGAGAAAGAAAAATTTAATACCACCTCTCATACTTAATATAAAATTTATTTTGTAGTGATAATTTTGATCACTCTAAATGAAGATATCATATTAGAATCAAACTAAAATTACTAAATGAGTATTTCTCCAATTAAAAAAAGTTTTATATTTAAGACTGGAAGAGTATTACATTTAGTATAGCAGGATAAAATATGGGTTAAGGCTCATCTAAATATATTTAAAACTCTAAAATATTTTGTGATGTAATTATAATTTTAAAATTTTAAAATATTAGATACATATTAAAAAATATTTTAAGATGTTGATTAGAACTGTCAAAATAGAGTAATCTCTAAATCTTAACCCATATAACATTCATACTTCTAATATGCCGTGCCACGTGGGCCCTCCATTACCACCTCTAGCCTCTCGCCACGTGTACGGCACATGGTTTGCCTCACATGCCACCTGTAACTGCAAGGAGCGACAGGCAATAATTCCGGAAAAACGAAAACCCCCCCAGACCAGAAGAGAATCTCCCTTAGCAAAGCCTGACCTCATTGACTAAAAGGCCCTCTCATTTTCTACAAATAACAATATATGCCACTCGTATAGGAATCCTTCGTAGGTCGTATTTATACGATGCGGATATATAATCCGCTTCATCTTTTTCTCTCCTTCCCCTAGATTTAAGCCTCAAAGCTCTCAAAACTTTCACGACGATAATCTTCATTTTCAATCTTTCTTTGTTTCTTTTTATCTTTTCCTCTCTTTCTCTCTCTGGCTGGCTCGCTTTCAGCGCGTGTCGGTGTACAGATCTTGCGCACTATACGCTCTTCTTTCTCTCTCCACAGTGTGCTTTCTTCATTTACTCATTCAGCTGCACCTAATCGTGGTTGCCTTTTCTCTTGGTGGAAGCTTGCGTTTGGGTTTTGTGAACGCAGATCTTGGGGGGGGGGGTGTGAAAATGAGATAGTTCTCGTTTCTTCTGGGTTGGAGCCTGGTCGCTTTTTGATTGTGGTTGGTGGTGGTGGCTGCTGGTTGGTGGTGCGGGCGGTACTATTGAGAATTGGAGAGGGAAGGTGCATGTGGGATTTCATTTGGATTCTATGTTTCGTGAAGGATTTGGGGAAGAGAATCCGCTGGGATTGTGGACTTGTGATCCGGAGCAGGGGTAGGTGGGGCAAATGTGGTTGAGTTTTGGGGAGAATTGAGACCTCGGCGTTTTTATTTTGTGAGTTTGTATCTCTAATCTTAACTCCATAGGACGGTTTTGGAGACTGTTTTGGCGTCGCCACAAAATGCAGCCAGATCAAAGAAAAAAGGTGGATTGTTAATTTTGTTACCCTGCTTGATAAACCTTTTGGCCCCGCTCAAATTATGTAACTTGAACAAATATTATTGCTTTTTGAAGTTCTGTCTGAATAATGGAGCTACCTTTTATGACAAATTGGATCAACGGCTTGATAAAGTCATGTTTATGTTGGTTGGTACTGGAATTTTCGATCCTCTGAAGCTAATCGTTTGGATAAGCCTCAGCCAAGTTGGTTCATCGGGGTTTTCTGACATGTCATTGCGTGCTATAATTTCTCTCATCTTCTCTATCTCTCACCGTCTTTTTTCTGTGACTAAGGGAGGATTCAATCTGTTGTTGAAATTCTCACCCCATCTTCGTGCTCTAGCTCTTAGATATTTGTTTTCCGTACTTTGTCTCAATAGAAGAGAGCATTCCTCTAATTAGATGGTTATAATTTTAACCCGGCATCAGATCAGTGTTTGTCTGTTGCTATTTGTTTTTATTAACGGTAAATATTATTGACTATATTTTAATCGCTCCTCTTTTTCCTGCTTTCCGCTTCTTCACCTCTGGCTATGATTCCTGTTCTTCTCGTCTCTGTTTCCTTTGAAACTTCCCTTGGGGTGTGATTCCTTCTTCCCACTCATGAATGGGCGTTACTGATCATGAGCAAGAACTGCCTCTGAATTCTAAATGGCAATCGAGTACGATATATAGGTATACGTCATCCGCGTCATTGACTTGTTGCTGCTGAGTTCAAAAGCAATTAGCAAGTGCTATTTGGCTTATTTGAAATCTTTAATGCGAGTAGAATGGGGAAAAAATGATGTATTGGAAGAGAGTTGTTCTTGGGTCATGAAAAGATTGGTGTCTCACAAGAACTGTAATCTATTTAATGGCTTAAACACTATGTTAGTTTTATCTGAGTCTATTAATCTAGGTACATTATCCTTGACTTACACATCTGTATAATGCCTAGTAATTTTATAAATGATTATAAGTTATTTAATATAAATTAAGATCTCCTTATGAGAAAGTTCAGGAAATTTCTATTTTGTTTTAACTTGCATAAAATAAATTTGATCCTCGTTTGTTGCTTTCACTTGATTAATGAAAGTTTCCACATTGTCAATATTGTGCTTTCTTGAGAATACTATGCTAAATAACTTCTTATTGCTGCTGCAGAGTTCAACAGAGATTGAATTTTTCTCTGAATATGGTGATGCCAACAGATATAAAATTCAAGAAGTCATTGGAAAAGGAAGTTATGGCGTTGTTTGTTCAGCAATTGACACTCACACCAGTGAGAAAGTGGCAATAAAGAAGATACATGACATCTTTGAGCACATCTCTGATGCTGCCCGTATTCTTCGTGAGATAAAGCTGCTCAGACTTCTTCGGCATCCAGATATTGTTGAAATTAAACACATCATGCTGCCTCCTTCTAGCAAGGACTTTAAGGATATTTATGTTGTTTTTGAGCTTATGGAGTCTGATCTTCACCAAGTCATTAAAGCTAATGATGACTTAACGAAAGAGCACTATCAGTTTTTTCTTTACCAGCTACTTCGAGCATTGAAGTATATTCACACTGGTATTCTTCAATATCTTCTTATTTAGGCAATTTGATATCCGATACTTGATTGTGGTTTCCTTACTTGAATTCATGTGGTCTGTATAAGTGTGTAATTTATGTTTTTAACATTCATGAATCATTATATTTTTTACTTAATCCCTTTTTATAAGTTATGTGAAATAAAATCATTGTTCATTATATATATTAACCAATAGGGAAGAGTTTGCGATAGGGCATTTTGTTTTGTTCGAATATTCAAGTTTTCCTGTAACTTCAATATGGGTTTTGCATTATCCTGACATTGCATACTATCTTGCCTCACTCATTTTAAGCTATTCCTTTGCCCCTTTTGCAGTTGTTTTGTTCTATTCTTGATTTTTTTTATTGGGTACATGGCTACATTGCAGCAAACGTCTATCATCGAGATCTGAAACCAAAGAATATATTGGCCAATGCAAATTGTAAACTCAAAATCTGTGATTTTGGGTTAGCTAGAGTTGCCTTCAGTGACTCACCAACTACTATATTTTGGACGGTATGCAATTCAACCCATTTATCTGTTTTTATTTTATTTATTTTATTTTTTCCTTTTTAGCTTTTTCTCCACTTTAAATGATATTAGTTTTAAAGTTTAATTATCGTTTTCAAAAGTAGAAGACGGTGTTTTGATTCTTACTCAATATGCAACTGTAGGATTATGTTGCCACAAGATGGTATAGAGCTCCAGAGCTTTGTGGATCATTTTACTCAAAGGTATCCCTTCATTCAGATTATTTGTGACAGTGAGAAATTGACTTACGTGTGGTCTTCTCACCCTACCTTAGTTCAAGATCATTAAACATGCATTTGAAATTGCACATGCATGCTCTGTTTACTTCCTTTCCCATCAATTTCTTTGTTGCGTTCCTCTTGTTCCAACATGATTGATTGAAGGAAGTTACTCAGACTATTTGAGATATTCAGTAAAATGAAAGGCTATAAATAGGGAAAATAAAGAGGAATATATAAAAATATATAAACTTGAAGATGAAAGCCAATTTTTGTACCACGTTTGGGATGTTGGAAATTGCAAAAGCTTATTTTTTTCCCCCAATGTCATAATGCAGTATACACCAGCAATTGATATCTGGAGTATAGGTTGCATCTTTGCAGAAGTACTTACAGGAAAACCACTTTTTCCTGGTAAAAATGTCGTCCATCAGTTGGATCTGATGACTGATTTGCTTGGGACTCCCTCACTGGATACAATATCTCGGGTAAATTGATAACCCTTCCAGTGTTTGTGGAAAAAAATTGTTATTTAGGCTTGCTTTAGTCTCTGGCTGACATTGTTTTTCACATGACTTTCTTCTATGTTGGATGCAGGTTCGTAATGATAAGGCGAGGAGATATCTGACTAGCATGAGGAAAAAGCAACCTGTGCCATTTTCACAAAAATTTCCTAATGCAGATCCTTTAGCTCTACGATTACTGGAAAGATTGCTTGCTTTTGATCCGAAAGACCGGCCTACTGCTGAAGAGGTTTGTTACCTTTTGCTCTGTTGCTTATGTATGTGCATTGAGAAACATTATAGATTAATATTTAACTGCCTCAGTATTTTCCAATTTCCTTGGACAAAAGAAGGCCTAGTGTGTTATAGAGGTTGTACACCAAACTGGAAAATGTTGCCTTCAGTTTCTTGCTCCAGATGCTGAGTGTTTTTTGATCTTGCGGGTTTTCAGGCATTGGCTGATCCTTACTTTAAGGGATTGGCAAAGGTTGAGAGGGAACCGTCCTGCCAGCCTATCAGTAAAATGGAGTTTGAGTTTGAAAGGCGAAGAGTTACAAAGGAGGAAATACGAGAGCTAATTTTCCGTGAGATTTTGGAGTATCATCCGCAACTGTTGAAGGACTACATAAATGGAACAGAGAGACCTAATTTTCTTTATCCGAGGTTTTTTTTCCTTGGCCTTGGATGCATTTTAACTTCTATGTTGTCCTTCTATTGATAAACTTGTAGTCAAATTTCTATTTTGTTATTTTCTACTTATACTTTCTGGGTGTGTATTCTTTACAGTGCTGTTGATCACTTCAGGAAGCAATTTGTTCATCTTGAGGAAAATAGTGGTAAAAATGGCCCCATGCCTCTTGAAAGAAAGCACGTTTCTCTTCCAAGGTAATTCATAAATGCAGTAACTCATTGCATTTTCCAATTATTTGTTTGTATTGTAACTTCATTGATGTAATTAATGCCTTTGGTTTTATTATTCTTATGACGGGGATGAATGTTCTGTGATAAATAATAATGATGGCCATTTGTTGCAATAATTCCAACTACTCCTATCTTCTAATTCTGAACGAGGGGCATAATTGGAAACATCCATTAATTGCACTTAAAATTGGGTAGTTTTTGGTTTAAATAAGACCAACAAAATCACGTAGTTTCTGCTTTTATAATTGAGACTAGGGAGTGCAACCTACCATGAATTTCCTAGAACAAAACATTTGATGTATATGTGTAAAGAAAAACCGATAAAGAGCAGCTTAGCCTGTTCTGAGTTAGCTCTAATTGCAGAAAGAAACTGCAACCATGCGCATCAGCTCTCTGTTATGTAATCTTTTCATGAAGTGTCCAATTTAGTTCTTTATAGTCAGTGGTGCGATTGAATACAAATGCATATCAGTTTTCTAAGATTAATCTACTCTGTTGGGTTGTGGATGAGTATTATAAAGCATGACTTGCATATTTTTAGTCCGCATACATTAAAATTTTGTGCGAGAAGCAAGGGTTTATATTGTGGTAAATTAATGGCGATGAAGCTATTCTCCCTTGAATTTATTTTCCAGTTGTGATTAATGTTGCTCTTTCAATGTTGGTGTGGGGGGCAGTTACCTCAATGGGTTAACATTATCCTCAGTTTTTCCCGGCATAATTTGCTGCCAAATATGTGCATTTTTTACAAGAGTCTCCATTTCTGAGAACTTCAGGGGAAGTTATTATGTTTTGCTCATATCTCGGATCTATTGGTAGGTCAACGGTTGTGCATTCAAATATGGTTGTACCAAAAGAGCAATCGGATATCAATTCCGGCAAGAACAGGCAAACATCTGAGGAATATAATAAGAATCCCAGAGATACAGAAATTTCTGTTACAAGGTCAATGCAGGGGCAGCTGAGAGTCCCAATGGGTATGGAATTGCTGTTGTTGTGTTCAGTTAATGTTTTACATTTATGAATAACTGAATTGTTGACATTGTCTTACTTCTCAGCAAAACCCGGAAAAGTAGTTGGACCAGTTGTTCCTTACGAGTACGCGAGTGTGGTCAAGGACTCTTATGATCCAAGGACATTTATCAGAGGTTCTATGCTTCCTTCTCAAGCTGTTCACCCTACTTATTATTACCACAGATCGAGCTCTGGAAATCAAGAAAGGTCAGCTACAACAGAGTCTGATAAGGGTGTATCCGTGCAAGCCAAACACGCGCATTCTGAAGTTCGTGCCAAAATAGCTCCAGATATAGCTATTAATATTGATACAAACCCTTTTTTTATGACACGGGCAGGAGTGAACGGCATCGAACAGGATGATCGAATAGCTATGGATACGAATCTAATACCAACGAAGGCTCAATATGGTCGGATTGGTGCCACCACAACGGCAACTACTGGTCATAGAAAGGTTGGTCCTGTTCAGTATGGCATGACTGGTATGTTTTAGGAGTTATCACCTGGATATTTTGGCCAATGAAGGAGAAATCGTTGTAGAGAAAGGCCCTTTATGGGAGAAGGCACGTGGGTCTCTCGTAGGTTCTGTAAAATAAGGGTGAGCGAGGCCGTGAGGCAGTCATTCCCTTCGAAGAGCCTGCTTTCTCTGGTCAAGAGATGCTTTAGACTTTGGTAAGAAGGTGTATAATTGGAATTAACTTCTACTTATTGAGATCCTCTTTCATATCTCCCTCTCTCCCTCTCTCCACTCAATTATGATTAATAAAAAGGATGAATCGTATGTAAATTTCTGTAGTATTTGTTATGCAGTTCCTTGAAGAGTGTCGCAGGAAAATTCAATCTATGTTTTTTCCTTGGAGTTTTATGTGTTTTACTAAGAACTATGTTTGACTCTTTAAAATTAGTTTTAATAAGACAGAAGGATAGATTACTGAAATGTGAAAATTTCTAAATAGTTCCGTGGCATAATTTTTTATTTTTTCCCTCAAGGGACTTCTTTGATGTTTGATTTTGTTGCCAAATGACCCTGTTGTCTGTAGAGAAGGGAAAAAAAAAAACCCAAAAAAAAAAAGAATTATAACGAGATCTTAAGTAAAAAAAAAATTGTAAAATAAATCCTAGAAATTGTAAATCTCTATTTTAGAATTTGTCATTACAGACTGATCAGGTTATTATTAGAATTTTTTAATAATTATTTTTTCTTGGGTCTTGATTATAATTTTCTCAAAAAAAAGAAAAACCTCCATTGCCTACTAGCTGCCACTGGTGGCCACTGGAGTTTCAACTGTGAGAATTTGGCATCTGCCCACGTCAGTGATTGGAAATTATTGAGAAGGGGGTGACATTAAAGATTTGTTTGGTACGAGGGAAAAATAAGAGGAGGGGTGGAAAAATTTTTTTTGGGTTAATACAAACTTTAGTCTTTTAAGTTTGTTTTCATTTTGGTTTTAATCCCTCAAATTTCAAACCATAGGTTTTGGTCCCTCAAATTTCCTTTCATTTAAAACATTGGTCCCTATAATTTAATAAAAACCTAGACCATTTTGCCCCCTGAGGGACCAAAACCTATAGTTTGAAATTTGAGGGACTAAAACCAAAATAAGGACAAACTTGAGGGACTAAAGTTTGTATTAACCCTAATTTTTTTAATCAGTTCAATTTAAAAAATTTAAAAAATAAGATTAAAAATTTTTAATTAATTTTTAATACTTTTTTGTATTATTTTTTTATTAAAATTTTAAAATCCTATTTTTTTAATTTTTTAAATAGAGTTTATTAAAAAAAAATTTTCTTCTCTTCTTTTTATTTCTCTCGTATCAAACAGTATTCAGAGGGAAGCGGCTATTGATCTCAAGGATCATTTTTTTTTTTGGGGGAAAAATTATGGTCGATATGTCATTTTATAACAAAAACTAACGTCAGTGTTTGTGGACTTGGAAATTATGTAGGAGTATTTGGAGATTTCCGAGGGACCTTAGGCTTATATTATAGGCAATCAGTGTAGTTGTACTCTAGGAATGAAATTGAGTGACTGACTGACTCACTATTGTACATTTGCTCTTCTCCAACACTTTATCGTCATCGAGTCAATAAAATAATTGAAAATTATTACTTTTTATTTATGTCCAATTTTCTTTGTAGATCAAATGAGCTTCAAAAGTAGGAAACTTATTTTTTTTTCCCCTAACCAAAAGTGGTATGATTGCGTGTTACGGTATTAGTGCAGCATGGATGTCTCCTCAAGAAATATCAAGGGAATTTTTTTTATTTCTTTTGGCATTTATAAGAATTTTTTACAAAAATATGTTACTATTTATTATTTTAGTGTTGTTAAAACCTATTGAAATATTTTCATTAAATCTGATTTAAAATTTAATCATTCCAAACTTCTGTTCATAAAATTTTCCTTTAAACAAATGATGTGTAGAGGGAGGATTTGGTGTATTTAAGTGTGGAAGCTAGTAATAAAATAAAATATTTAAGTGAGGAAAAATATTGAATATCTATCCATTTATTTGACTTAGATTATTTTTATTGAGCTGAATAAAACAAATATTGCATTAACTACTTAATAGTTGTTAAAAGGGAGAAAGACCCAAAAAAAAAATTAAAAATATACTCCTCCGGTCCTAATTATAAGACCCAATTGACTTATTTGAGGAGATTAAGGAAGTAAGTTAAGTTGGTTATTTATAATAAATAAGTGTTGTTATTCCTAAAATATCCTTGCTAATTAAGTATATTGGCTAAAACTATCATTATTAGAAGGATTATCTTGGAAAAAAATGCATAAATATAAGAGAGAAAATGGATTGGGTCTTATAATTAGGACCAAATAAAAAGTCAAATTGGGTCTTATAATAAGGACCGGAGGAGTACAAATTTTAATTTAGGATGACCTGACTACTTTGAGATGTTTGAGGGTTTATTTCAGCTTATATAAAATAAAATTACATACACGCCTTTCATTTGAAATCCTTGAATTCCATAACAAATAACAATTTTTGTATAACCAATGATAAGAACAAAATAGTAGAAAATTGCCCAAGGATGACAAGGACATCTTAGGAAATAAAACCTTTTTGCATAACAAATGAAAATAGCCGCTTAACCATTGACGAAAGCACAAAAAAAATTCTCCGTGACTATATTCTTATTATGCAAAAGTTGTTATTACTCCTTTTAGTTCTTATTATAAGAACATTTTAACTAATATCTACAAACCAATAAAAATAAGAAAAAAACCATTTTTTGGTATCTATATTTTTTTTTGATTAAATTTTTAATTTTTCTCTATTAACAATGTTAACCTTTGCATGGAGACTAAAAATGTTAATAGAACAAAGTCATAAGAGCTAATGTCGCTAAAAAAGTAAAATTAAATAATTTAATTAAGAGGAAAAAAACACATAAATACCAAATTAAAAATTGAGAGAAAGTATAGATACTTGTAATATGGTTTTTTCTAAAAATAATTAAAAACATTAAATTTGTTATAAAATTCAAGTCACCTTATTACCTAGAGGGAGTACTAAGAACTTCAGAGTAACTGGTCCATCTTGAGATGTAAATGAAGATTTGCATATTTTTAGGTATTTGCCAGTCGTTCTCCCTTGAGAGAATGAGATTGAGTGGCTTAAAAAGAGTTGAAAATTGGAATACATTGAAGGGTCAAAGACCTCAGTCTTACCTAGACGAGTTGTAAATCCTTGAAAATGAATTGTGAATTGCTAAATATAAGTTGCAAATTATAGGATATTAGTTATAAATTTCAAAAAAGAGATGTTTAGGATTTCTATAAAGTTGGAGTCTTGAGTTCCTGAAAATCATCAAATGTCAATTGTAAATTGTGAAGATCAGTGGTACGAAGATAAAATTAACCGACAGTTATGATGAGTAAATGACTTGGGGCGCGATAAATGTCCGAAAATCTTGGACGAGTCTAGACTCTCAATGATCGATTGGCCTTGTTTATTAGTACAGAATAATATAACTTTCATATATAATGATTCTATTATCATGCATGAACGAGAGGCATGTAATTTATAGATTTTTGAATCTTTTGTGAATTGTGATTACCAAGATATAATCATATGACTATGGAGATCGACTGCTGAATTTAGCGTCTTGCAATGCATTCGAGACTCGACTTTTGGGACCAACAAGAAATGGGGAGTTTCATAATTTGTTGAACCCTGGGAAAATCTTTCGCATCCGTCCTTGATTTTCTTGGGGATTGAAGCATTTACCAGTGACTCATTCTTTTCGACTTTGAACACTGACACTGTCCTCAGGTTTTATTAGTTTCTCATAAGAAATACTTCATCGTTGTTGTTTGGATGGTGAGACGTATGATTTTTCTTACTCTCGATCTTTTTGTTAAATCTTTTCCATTTTTCTTTTTCTTTTTAATTATTTGGCGAATTAATTAAGTGCATTGTTGTTCTACTATTTTTAGTATCTTAGCCAGTTTATCGCTTAGTTTGCCGTTCCTTGTTCTTCCAAAACTAACAATGGCGGATGATGAGGTAGATGATCAAGTCGGTGAGGAATTTTGTGATCCCGACGTACGCTGGAGTGACAGTCACGTCGAGGAATTGACGAAAAAGATCGATGCGGTGGAACATGAGAGAGACGGATTGGCGAATGAAATTGCAGGTAGGAAGACTGAAATCGATAAACTGACGCAGGGGATTGATGGCTTGAGAGAAGACGAATCGAAGATGTGAGAGAAGATTGAAGGTTTGGAGAGAGAGTTTGAACGGTCTGAGGTGGCCAATTGACTGAAGGCAGCGGAAGCTATGGCGGAGAGAAAGGCCGACCTGGAGGCCGAGGTTTCCAGGCTTAACCGTGATTCAATATCTGTAAAGCGTGCTGCTGAGGGATCTAGAACAGAGTGCGCTAAATTGAGGAGCGTTTTGGAAGAGAAAGAATCAATGGTGTTGGATTTAGAGTGTGAAGCAGAAGGGTTAAAGCAAGCAAAATTAGAAATCGACAAGAAGGCGAAGGACCTAGAGAGGAAAATTGGAGTTCTTGAGATGAAGGAAATCGGGGAAAAGAGCAAGAAAATTAGGGTCTTGGAGGAGTTGAGAGAGGAAATTGGGGGAGACAGAGAAGGAAATTTGTGGGTTTAGACACAGGCTTGAGCATTTGCAAAAGGTTATCCTGGAGAAGGGATCTGTATTGGAAGAAAAGCTAAATCTGGAGGAGGCTCTGAGAGAATCAGAGGAGAAAACAAGAAGCATGGAATCCGATATTTTGAAATTGCAGGAGAAAGTTAAGGAAGCACAGCATGTTATCAAATCTTTAAGGAAAAAGCTGATGAGGTAGTCAATGAAGCTTTGAATAGAATGGATAACGAAGCAAAGGCAAAGGGGTTGAATGGGTTGAGGTTGCAGTGGCCTGTGGCTGCAGCATCTACTGAAGCTATTGCTGTAGCAGCTGTTGTTATCTTTGTCTGCCATGGAAAACATGTGTGATTTCCATGAGCAGAGGAACAGAGGAAGGAGGAACAATGAATTGGATGACCAAAGTCAGCCCCAGTTCTAGTAACAACAATACTTCAATTTTGTTATTCATAAATCTAATGCTTTTATTCAACAGGGGAAAAAGAACTAATGCTTTCTGGCTTTGATTTTTTTCCTTGAGCTAATAAAATTTTGATTCATATCTGCATGTTAGTTGGTGGTTGCGAGAACTAAAACTAATTGAGTACAAGAGGAATGTCTTGCCTTGACTTATTGCAAGCAGTAGGTTTTTGTCCTGCTGAAAAAGAGCACGATTATGTGCTTTCTGATCAGTAGAAAAATTCTTTTTTTTGGGTCCATTCCATGCAATTAGGATATGGTTTTTTTTCTCCTAGTATAAAAAATATTGTTATTCACAGGGCCAAATTTATTAACAAAATGGATGATCTGGTCTATGTGATATGAATCTGGGGCGTACAAAGGCAAGATGATCATTTTCCTTTGAATGGCTTTTCTTGTTCTATAGCCCTAGCAAAGTTCCAACCACAAAATATTCTCAAGATGCATGATTGCATCCACAGTAGACCTCTTCAAGGAATTCAATGTGTGCTAACTTTGTGCAATACCATGAAATATATTCTCTTTGATGCTAAATATAAAATTAACTAGTTTGCATGAATTAAAAAAATTAATTGAATGTGTTGATTTTTTTAAAACACTTATCCTGTTACATATTTATATTAGAGTGTAATCAACATAGCTATAGCGATATTTTGACAAAGAATATAGTAAATACGTGAGATAAAAAAACATTAACATCTTGTGTATATAATTAAAGCAATATTCTTAATTTAGATTGGACAAGGTAGAAAGATATTATATCAGAACTAGTTTATTTCGGCGCTTGAAATCTCCTCGCAAGAATGCCATGCTCTGTGTGAAATCTAACCCCAAAGACTAGATGATCATTATATCTTGCCAGGCTTTTCCAATTTGTCAAGCTGGGATCCCAACCGAATGGGTCTAGGGAATATATCGCAAGCCAACTTCGTGCAATATTTTTGACATGATGCATAATTGCGGTTAATTTAGAACTAGCAATTAACCTTAACTTTAAAGGCTCATTATATGTCACATTCTACGAATCATGAACATCATAACAAGAATAGCATACTTCAAATCAAAATTATATCTGAAATCATATTTTTCACTAAAAAATAGCACAATTGGAAGATTGACTAGGAACGTGAAACCACATCGTAGAAAAATCCGACATACCAAATTTGTGTAAATTACCAAATCAAGCAGCAAGTACAGAGACAGACACACATATTACTGAAAATCACCAAACTTGGGCAGCCCCAAACTTGTGAATACTTATTGAAGTTGCGGTCATTTATCAAAGCTTCATCTAAAATTCCATTGATCAAAGGGCTTAAGCGCCGAATCTTCTGGGACTCATGCGAGTCTTGAAAATCTGGAATCAACCACCTATTGCTTAGAATAACAAACATGAATAATATGAGTTTACTTTGCCACAATCAGAACTGAAAAAGATCTTTTGAGTGTGAGTTTCTTTTTAAAATGACAATTAACTTGTAAAGAGAAAATGAAAATCTAAACTTTTGGATCATAAATCTAAATGTTGTTTTGAAACATCAACAACTCTTAAAAAAAGTTAAATTATATTTTTGGTCCTTTAACTTTAACTTTATGTAAGATTTTAATTTTGTACCTTAACATTATAGATTATATTTTTAGTTTGTCAACCCTAAAACTTTTAACAAAGAAAAAAATTGATGATATTGAGATCTTCAATGCTGAAATAACATTCTTAAATGTTAATATACGAAGTTTAATAACTATGATTGTTACAAAGAAAAAATTATCATATACGATTTTAGTGTTAAAAATATATTTTTTAAAGTTAAAGGACCAACTTAAAGTCTTGTATAAAGTTAAAGAACCAATTATATAATTCTGCCTTTGAAAAATGAGGAACATGATATAAGGACACTTAAATATTTTAAAGATTGATTTGGGCATTTTAATTGTTTTAGAATAAAAGACCAACAACTTAATTTCTTTTAAACAGTTGAAATTAGTCGTTGCATTCATACATGGACGGAGCCTTAACTTGCATCATGCTTTTGATTTAGTAAGCAACAAACAGAAAAATGAAATCATTACAACACTACTGATGAATTTGTGTGGAAATAAAAGTTATTATGAAAAATAACTTTAGATTCGAATAGATAGAAGTATAACTTTATAACCAACCTGGAGTTGCAGCATATTCCCATTCAGCGGAATTTTTGGAGCTTTATGGCCACAATAACATAGATTCGATCAACCACACCATTAAAAAATCGAAAATAAGAGTGCCTCCATGCTCTGTTCAGGACTAGTGAACCACAAACTACCCAGAATCCTACAGCAAAGCCAACTCCCATTCCAAGATACAATGACTTCAAAAAACCATCATCCTCATTTTCTTCAACTTTCTCTGTGTTATCTGGTATTGTGCAGTGCTTTTGAAGAGGAGGCCCACAAAGATCAGGATTTCCGGCGTAACTCCATGCATCAAAACTCTGAAGCTGAGTGCCCAGT
Organism: Neltuma alba; assembly: GCF_004799145.2. Classification (NCBI taxonomy): domain Eukaryota; kingdom Viridiplantae; phylum Streptophyta; class Magnoliopsida; order Fabales; family Fabaceae; genus Neltuma; species Neltuma alba. The sequence goes on along the minus strand of NW_021634395.1, from coordinate 21,082 downwards.
GGAATTTGGCCACTGAAATGGTTGTATGATAGATTCAAAACACTAAGAAAAGATAGACCGGACATGCTCTGAGGAATATTCCCATGAAGATTGTTGTGGGACAAATCAAGAGATTCTAGATTTTTCATCTCTCCAATATGCTTTGGTATCTCTCCTATCAAATAATTGTAGGACAAGTTCAGTGATTGTAACTCGGTGAGCTTGAACAATTGCATAGGAATTTCTCCCGATAGCCTGTTAGCTGATAGATCAATACTTCTCACCAACTTCAGATTTTTCTGATACTCTAATTGTTGACCCTTTGTATGCAAATCAATTTTCATGAATTCGTCTCTACTTGGTAATTCATAATGTGATGGTTGAACGTGTAAAACATGTTCAAGATCACGGAGAGACAAACTGGTCGTGTTGTGCAGACAGTGAGGGATTGATCCTGAAAGCTCATTATTAGCAAGGTCTAATACCATCAATTTAAAGAGACGACATAGTTGTAGCGGAATGTTCCCTGTGAATTGATTGGATCTCAATTTTACAATTGATATATCTTGGGGCATCCATGCTTGTATATCTCCAGAGAAGTTGTTTGCTTCTAAATTGAGAAGCAACAAAGACTTGCAATTATTGAAAGTCGAAGGTATATCACCAGAAAAGCCATTATTATGTAGATCTAATGCCCTTAGGTCAGGTAATGATGAACCCATCATTGGTGGAACTCGACCAGTCAATTGATTATTCCCCAAGTATATGTAAAACAAAGATCTCCAATTGTTCCAACAATCTGGAAGTTCTTGAGTGAGATAATTATTTGATAGGTCCAAATACTCCAAATCAGTCTGGTTAGTCTCAGAGTGACACAATAAAGTGTATAAAGGTCCCGAGAAAGAGTTGTAAGATAAATCCAAAGCTTGGACCCAATTTGATACTCGAGGAAGCCTTCCTTCAAATTTATTAGACGACATAAATATTTTCAAATACGGGTTATCCCGTCTAATTGAGTTGGCAGACTTATTTTGACCAAGAATTTTTGGGAGCGGACCACTCAAGTCGTTGAAGCTAATATCTAAATAGTCTAATGTAGCTGATGCGTTTAGGAGATTAGAAGGAATGGAACTGTGAAACGAGTTATTAGATAGATCAAGGATAGTTAGGCTATCAAGCTGGCCAAGCCACTCAGGTATTGACCCTTTGAGTTGGTTTTTCGATAGATCTAACAACCACAGATTTCGATAGCCTGAAAGATCTGGAATTTGACCTCTCAAATTGCATTGACTGAGATAAAAACTGTCGAGATGATCTTCGCTAAGATTGAACAACCAATTAGGTAATCCAAATGTAAAATCATTCAGACTAAGATCAAGAATAAAAAGTAAGCTAAAATTGGCATGCTGGAAAGACAGAATAGAGGTGGTCAAATTACAATCACGCAAAATTAAATTCTCCAGAGGTAGCGAGGCCAATGATTGAACCCAATTGGTTTCACTAGGAAGATGAATGCCACTGAGGGCGAGACCTGTCAGGGACGGAAGCCGAGAGAGCCAATAATGAAGATTATCAGTGTGGAGATGAATATTGTATGATAAACTCAGATAATAAAGCTTAGAAGAATTGGGTAGCAAATGGGTATGAGTTGCAACAGAATTATTGATAGGCGCCATGCTTATGCGTTCAAAGTCATTGCCGTCCAAAAACAACCCTTCGAGAGATTCAATAGCAAGTAAAGAAGATAAGTTGATTTCACCTCTCAGTAATTTTGAATGATTGTTGCTTATTGGATCAACATAATAGTCTCTGTCGTCCGACAGATCAAGGTTAACGACTCTGTTGTTGGTATGACACAGAACTCCATACCATTGGCAGCAATCTGGGAGAGTGGACCAAGAAGAGAGGCGGTTGGAGGGATCAACAACGCCTTGTTTGAAGCTTAAAAGTGAACGTCGGTCCCTCTCATGGCAGCAAGTGATTGTGTTGAATCTCACTGCACATAGCAACGCCAACAGAATCAGAGACATTTGTGACGTCCAACGAAGAATCATCATGAATCTGTTTCTTGAAGTGATGCAGCAGCGATCGAAACGGTTCCTTGAAATATTTATATAAGCACCTGTGGATTTTTTTAAAATTTTAATTTTTTTTGAAATCATATTAATTTTGGTTAAAGTATATTTAGTCTTTTAAATTTATATAAAGTTTTATTTTGGTACCTTAACTTCAAACAATATGTTCTTAGTTATTTAGCTCTAAAACCATTAACAAAAAATGATAATATTAGGATCTCAAATATTAATGAGAACTTCTAAATTGCTATATCAATTTAATTTTTAAAACAATCATGATTATGACAAAAAATTATCAATTAAATGACTAAAGATATACTTTCTATAGTTAATTAAGGAATCAAACTGAAACTTTGTATATAGTTGAAGAATTAAATATATTCTTTAGCCATTACTTTCTTATAGAAAATCTTAGTTCCACCTCACTAAATTTAAAAAGAAAAATAAATTGCGTGATCTTTTCCTTTAGTTATTGAAACAAATTTCTCTTTATTCTCAAAATCTATAAAAATATTCCAAACAAGACAAAACATAAAATACAAGGACTTGTTCTAAATGTTTTTGAAGATTTAGTTCTTTCCATTTTCATGATGAGTTGATTTTGAAAGTGGATAGGAGGTTTGGATGATTTAAAAGGAAAAAAAAGGAGAATGATAAAATTAAGTCTCTGTTTTTTCTTTTTTGGAGGAAGACTGATAAAAGCACTTAAAAATAGAATGAAAGTTATAAAATTTTTGAAAAATTTAAAAGAATTTGCATTAATGCTCAAAAATAGAAGGAAAAAATCTACAATTTTCTCAAAAAAATTTGTTTATCTTACTCTTTTTATTTTTCTTAATGACCTTTTTTTGCAAAAATCTTGCAACCTTTTTTCCCAAGTATTCCGACCTTGTTTCCTACGTCTTTTGCCCAAATCACACTCAATTGCTTGTGAAGTCTTCTAATAATTCCAACCTTATTCAATAGCTGGTGTGTGAGGAATCAATCAATGGCTACCATTACCTAGACATGTACTATTTCTCATCTTTAATATAACACTTAGTTGACTAATTTAGAAAAATTAAGAAAATTAATCAGTAAATTATGTTAATGTATTTATATACTCAAACCAACACCAAAAAATTTTTAGAGATAAGAACACAATGAGAGACTCACGCTTCAAATTTTTTTATTTTTTAATTTTTAATTTTAAAATAATATATTTGAACTCGTTAAAAAGTATGAGTGGTTTATGCAAGGACTAAATTTTTTAAGACAAATTTTCCTGATAGAGAAGAGAAGGGAACAAAACTTTAACAGAAAAAAGCAAAAAACGAAAGGAAAACAGAAAGAAGGCAAGATCCCCAATCCCCTTTAACAAGCCAGAGAAAAGGTCGATTGATCAAAGAGATATTGTCATTAAGTTATTAGAGCAGTATTTATTTGTTATAATGGTTGTAAGTTTGTGCTCTCTCTTTCTTTTTCTCTCTATATTTTCTTTAAATATACGTTAAACTTGTAATCTGTAAGTCATTTTAATTTTTTTAAAAATTAATACAAGGTTACTTTAAATATCCCTTCTTTTAATTATTTAGTGTATTGGAATTTGAGAGACACATACACTCAATCAATAAGCGTGATTTTAAAACAATACCCGAAAAAACCAATGTTTGAAATCTTATTGGGACTAATATAATGCCTTCGATAAGCTTCTATATCTAGAAGATAAGTAAATATTTGTTAAGTTCTCAGGTTTTTTCCACTTAAAATTAATTTTTTGTGGAATAAATCCCAATCAAGTCATTTTGTTATGTCCACCCTTTTCCATAACTCCATCAACCAAGCTAAGGGGATGTTTGATTTACAATAAAAATATTTTTAAGTGTTTTTATGTAAGTCAAAACAAAATTCCTCTTGTATATTTATTTTATATACTGTAACATTACTTTTAAGATCGTGATTTGGTTTCTACCCATATAGTCCCTCAAGTCAATATGCTTGTGTAGGTCAAGTCTTTGGACCTTCCTCTCATCATCATCATCATCATCATCATTCCAAGCACTGTGAAATGGATGCTGACCAAGTAAAAGACGTTATACTAATTATCAAGATCTTTGGAATTCTTTGCCAAGTTTTCTTTTTCAAATTCATTTAGTATATGCAATTACTAGAAGAATTATCTTAAAAAAAAAAATAAATATGAGAGATAAAGTGAATTAGGATTTTATATTTAAGACCAAATTAAAGTCAAACTAACTCTCATATTAAGAAGCAGATGATGTATATATATATTTGTATAGCCTAATCTTTCTCAAGTTTTTTTTTTTTTGCTTGACAAAAGTCTTCCCACCTCTTTTCCAAGTCTTCCAACCTTCTTTTCCAAGTCTTTCCCCCAAATCATAGTCTATCACTCTATGCAAAGATTATAAAGTCTTCGTCTTCAATGCCTCTGAAACCACAGTACAGTGAAATTTGCTCAAGTGCATATTGACTAATGGAACTCACAGAGGAGCGTCCCTTCTTATCTGCTTCCACGAAATTGCATCAACCAAAGTTGGAGAGTGCGCTTTTACGGTCTTTCAGTTCTTTTCCAAGCAACTTCACTACTTTCCCACTGTACTTCTTCAACTTCTGTATCTTAAATCATTTCTAACCATCTTATTAAAATGGGAAAATTTCAATTAAGGACCGCAGATGGGAATTACTTTCAAATAGCCCCAAAAAATCTAAAATTTCAGTTAAGGATTTTGAAATTTCATTAAAAGACTTAGGGGGCAAACTGAAATTAATTCCTGAAGCCATTTTACTGAAATGCCTTGCGTACTATATCTGCTGAAAAAGAAGAAGAAAGAAGGAAAACGAACAGTTTCGTGCATGGGGTAAACATTTTCCCCAAAATTTCGTTCTGTTGAGCTGATTGTTGGGTTGTGATAGTTGAATAATGTAGAAATGAGTGTTTAAATGCATGGATAAATAGATAGTGAGGGAGAAAAAAATCTGATATAGCTTTTAAGTTTAGAGAGAGATTGTTATTTTCTTCTTCTTCTTTGGAGTTAATAAACATGAGGTATTAGCGATTTTTGAAAAGTAGGTGAGAATAGGAAAACACTGACTGCAATACATTGTTGAAGGAACTCAGGAAGGGAGAACTGAAAGGAAAATGGGTGAATGTGTTGAAATCACTGATATGAAAACGAAATGTGCAGAAAATGGTAACTTACAGTTGGGAAAATATGTATTCGAATTGTAAATTTTTGAATTGGAGTTGTCCAGGAAAATGACAATTTAATGCTATGAAAACCGATATTTTTGTTGTAAACCTGCAAATTCCTGTTGTTAACGCATACTGTCTATTATTATTGAAAGTTGATTGAAATTGATAGTTGAATGATGTGCACTAAAAGATTATAAATAGCTACTGGTGGTGGTAAACAATGAGAAAGACTTGAGACAAGCATCACAGTTGGATAGTGCATGAGAGTAAGTGGGCATATTTGGTAGTGGGTTGTAATCTTTTTCATATAATAAATTGATAGTTGAAATATTTCATGACTATACGTGACAACAAGGTATCCCAAGTTTTGCACTAAAATTGGCCGGTAAAACTATAAATGTATGAAAGATTTCGTCTATTTTTGAATGGATGTATTTCTGTTGTTAATTAATGTATTATTTTTACAAATTCTCTAATTCCTGTTGTAACTCACGTATCATTTTAGCACATTCCCTAACTCTGTTGCCAATTACGTAAGTCCACTAACAAATACACAAGTTCTTGTTCTAAATTTCCCAATGCCTTTTACAAATTGTCTAAACCCAATCGTAAATACATTTGACAGACTCTAGCATGATGGTTCAGTTATATTTTGAAAAAAAATCACTTGTAAAAACAGGAGCTCCTGTTGTAAACTTAGATATCATTATTGCAAATTCTCTAATTTTAGCAGTCAACATTTGCACTCAAAGTATGAAATTTGTGGGGGGAAATATATTATCATTACTAGACATGTAATAAACACATAATATATAGTTTATTGCACTGAAAATGAAATTGTAGGTAATCCTTATACGTAAAAATTGACACATCCTTTGCTAATATAAAAGACATCTTGAGCTGATAGATCTCTCTTCAATTTCTCTTGGTTGTGTTTGTATCTTTGCAAGTAGTTATACAACAGCTGCTAACTATGTATTTCTTGCATGAGTAATGAGCCGCCACAGCAAGCCTGATCTTACAGAACTAAGTTTTTCCTATTGCACAACATTAAGAACCATCAAACAAGGGACACACTAGAGTACAAGATTGACATCTTAAAATAATGCATCTATAGATAAGCGCTTAATCAACTCATGTCATACCTCTCTTTATAACCCATTATATGTCAATTGGAACCAATATAAGTCATTTCGTAATATTTTTGGATGAAAAATTTGAAATTCAGGATTTTATTGTTTATCATGTCTATACACTGTTCATTAAAAAATGGGCCAATTTTGAAAATTCATAACTAAATCCAAAAAAATCAAAACAAAGTGATTCCAATTTTTGCACGAAGCTTGCTAAGAGTTTTATGGAGAAAAAAATAATCTTTAAGTCCAATTCCATCCAGAATAATTCCAGCAAATTTGTCAAAGTGTACTGTTCATTTGGTAAATTTTCAAATTTTCAGTATTTTTGCCCAACTTTGGAAGGGCATAACTCTTAGTACACAACTCCAATTTTAATAAATTACCACTTATTTTAAAGATAAAAATAAGATCTATTTGCCTGTAAAATTTCATGTCCAAATTCAAATAATTTCCCATTATCTCACGTGCCACAAGTTTGGCACTATTTAGGGAATTTCTATCCCCTAACAAAAAAGCCAAACACTAGGATCAGTAGTATAGGCATGCCGCGCAAGCTTCAAGAACAATTATCCTCCACATAACAAAATCCCAATCTTGACATATGAACCCCATGCATAGTCACAATATATATATATATATATATATTAAAAATCTCATAGTTTTTCAACGTATGATGAGGTAATTTCAAACATAGTACGACCCATTTTCTTTTTTTTTTTCAATAACATAATATTAGTATATTAAATTCAGCACCACAAGAAAACAAAATTTACAATAAAGCATAGGCATAATTAAATCAACATACTTCCCATTTCATCAAAATTTGTTATATAAGAAAATATACACTTTATTCACAGGCATACTTTCACAAATTAATTTGAAAAAATAAAAATATAATAAACATCTTACAATCCAAAGTGTGTATATAAAATAAATTAACCCCGGTTACCTCTACTCCAAACTTAACCTCACAACTTGAAAAATAAGAGTACAAATTACAAACTCCGAAGTACAAGATAATCTATACATAATATAGATACAATTTAATATACATACAAATAATTAACTTAAATTACATAGAATTTATTATTATTAATATTTACACATATATTTACTATCCAAAAATTCTTACTTCAAATAACAATTTTTTTCTCTACCCAAATAACTCATTTAAATTATAAATATTTATAAAATATCTTTTTATCTAATATTGTAAGAATCTCAATTTATAACTTAAGTTTCCAGTTTCAAAATTTTTCTAATAATATAGTCTTAACCAATTTTACATTTTAAACTGATTAAAATATCAATAATATATTAAGTAACCCAAATAAGTTATTTAACTTAAATTTAATTAGTAAAAACATTCTATATATCTTGAATAATACATTTTCCAACTAAAATCTTAGTTTACAATTCTCAAAACAATCAATAAACAAATATAAACCGATTAAAATTTTAATAATATATCAAACAATCCAAATAAATTATTTGACTTAGTTTTAATTGGTATAAATATAATATATATCATAAATGACAGATTTTTTTAACAAAATAAATTTGATTTTAAATACCATAGGTAATAAATGGACAAATCTAAGCCAGTTAGCATTAACTAATTATTTATCTCTAAATTTCTACACTCATATATTGTCAAAAATCATTACTTACTCTGTACCCAACTCACAAAATTTTCTTTAAATATTATAATGATACTACTAATATAAAACTCTAAATATATAGAAAATATTCATTAAAAAAAATTTAATAGAAAGAAGTGTTTTTATGTACCTAAATGATTCACAAATACTAACATGTACTTACAGAACTCTTCATCCACTTTCTTGTTCTTTTTCTTCCTGCGTCTCTCATCCTCTCTTTCTCTCCTCTACATAACACTTCCTCCTCTATTTATCTTTCATTTACTAATCTCCTCAATTTTCTTCTTCTCTTAAATGCACTACCACCTTTTCTCCCTCCTCTTAATAACCCCCTAGCTTTTCCACCGAAGTCGGTGGGAAAGCTGGGTCAAATTTTTTTTTAATGTTTATTTTTTATAATCAAATATTATTTTATATTATTTAATTAATTTTTTTAGTAATAATTTTTTTATAATAATATTTAGGATGTTACAGTTTAGGCTATATTAATCACAAAACAACTTAATTCTAATATTTAAACATTTACTCAACAATTTCTGTCTCTTTTTTTATTTTTTTATTTTTAACAATATGATTCTTCCTTTAGAAGTAATTATCTCATGACTCAATCCTACACAAATTTTTATGAGGAATCTAATGGTGCAATCAGATTTTTGAAATTCAAACTCCTTCCCCATGAACCTGGTTTGGCTGAATATGGGTCCTTAAATTTCTAAAAATTCTATTTTTGATTCTCATGATTTTAAACAGTTTTCAACAACATATCTCTACACAAAAACATGTTTTAAAGCCATTGGGATCATCAAATCAAGCAAAATCAAATTGGTTCTGTATGAACAACAGCAAATTGAAATCATCCCCCTTAAACCCTAACTTGATTTCATCCAAAATCAATCCATGCACCACTTAATCTTCCTTATTCCACTTGATTATTAAGGTTTCTATCATTCCCTAAGCATTACACATCTCAACTGAATTTCTCAGAATTTTCCAGCATTTTTCCTAGCAAAAATCCTTGTTTAATCAATGTAAAACTTAGGGATATTGATGCTTAGACATACCTTAGTGTTTTCTTGGTATTTGTTGGATCATTTCTTGCCTAAAACTCCTCAAGAATTTCGTGCAACAGGGCTAGATGAACAGTGACAAAGTTTTTCCTTATTTTTCCTAATTTTCTAACATTTTCATTGTATTTTCAAGGGGTATATATATAAAAAGATCCATCTGCCCTCTTCCTCCTAATTTGCATGCCCAAATGATAGACAAGGAGGTGTGTTGGCAGCCATAGAGTGCCTTAAACTCAAACCTTCAGATTTCACCATGTGGCATTTCTCTAGATTTTTCCACACAAATATCCTTTAATTTTGCATTTTATTTAATAAAAATGGTAGAATCTGAAAAGTGCACGAAATTGGGCCTTTAATGGGTCTATTGTGGGCCCTACAAATGGTTTGGATTGGCCCAAAAAGATGGCCCACAAATCAAATTACTATCCCAAATCAATTTGAAACTTTATCGCTTACTATTCACTAGTAACATTTCATAATTTTTTTCAGAACTCCAAAAATTCATTTCTCTCCATGATAATTCACCTTTTAATATGAAAATATGATCTGAAAATTTTTATAATTTTTCACTACCTCTAGATATTTATTTTGAATTTTCTCTGATTAAGCCTTTATCGGTCAATCTGAGAGAAAATAAATTCTCTAAAATTAATTCCTGATTTTTCAAGGCCTAAAAATAATTTTATAAATTCAAATAAACATTTAGATGAATTTTTCATCAATCTTCCAAATTTATTGAGGCCTCTAACTCGTTAAAATAATTATTTTCTTTCATTTTTTCAATAATTTCGCGAAAAACCTCTATTTACGGGAAATTCCGTAATAATTCATTTTCACTGAAATTTCACCTTTTGGGCTTCAACTGAGTTTTTAAAACCTCTACTCTACACTATTTCCATTTTTTAGGGATTTTCTAGAATTTTTCTCAAATTTTTCTGTTTTACCCTTCCTAGACTGATAATTACAAAAATACCAGCCCAGACCTTTTGGGGTTTTCATATCAAAAGTTGCTTCATCTCCCCATCTAGTTCCTACATTGATCCTCATTCCAATTTTTGATCCTTTATTGCCAAATGAAAATTTTTGGGATGCAACAACTCATACTTCTGCAAAATAATTGTTTCCCGCCACCAAGAGCTATTTATAACCTATTACTGCACATCATTCAACTATCAATTTCAATAAACTTTCAATAATAATAGACAGTATGCGTTAACAACAGGAGTTTGTTGGTTTACAACAGAAATACTGGTTTTCATAGCATTAAATTGTCATTTTTCTGTACAAGTCTAATTTGCAAATTTACAATCCAAATACATGTTTTCACAATTGCAAGTTACCATTTTCTACACATTTCATTTTTAGATCAGTGATTTCAGCACATTCACCCATTTTCCTTTTAGTTCTCCCTTCCTGTTCTCCTTCAACAATGTATTACAGTCAGTGTTCTCCTATTCTCACATACTTTTCAAAAATCACTAATGCCTCATGTTTATTAACTCCAGAGAAGAAGAAGATAACAATCTCTCTAAAGAAGAAGAAGATAACAATCTCTCTCTAAACTGAAAAGCTATATCATATTTTTTTTCACCCTCACTATCTACTTACCCAGGTATTTAAACACTTATTTCTATATTATTCAACTATTACAATCCAACAATCAGCTCAACAGAGCGAAATTTTGGGAAAAATGTTTACCCAACGCATGAAGCTGTTCGTTTTCCCTCTTTCTTCTTCTTTTTGAGCAGGTATAGTACACAAGGCATTTCAGTAAAATGGTTTCAGCAATTAATTTCAGGTTACCCCCTGAGTCCTTCAATGAAATTTCAGGATCCTTAACTGAAATTTTATATTTTTTGGGAACTGTTCGAAATTAATTCCCATCTTCGGTCCTTAATCGAAATTTTTCCTATTAAAATTAGGAAGAGATATTTAAGTAACGGCAAAAATGAATTTTTATTCATATTTAACTTTACGTAAGATTTTATTTTCATCTCTTAATTTAATAAGATATCTTTTCTTTTCTTTTGTATTTTTAACACCGTTAATTTTATTAGCAAAAAAAAATACTGGTATTGAAATTTTAAACATTTACAAAACATTCATAAATGCTAATATATTAAATTTGGAAAAAAAATTGAGGTCGAATTTCTTATAATTATTATATTGAATTGGAAGAATTCTAATTAAATCTGATTAAAATATTAAAATTTAAATTAGGGCTTACACTTTTAACAAGTTATTAATCAGGCCAAAAAGTCTAACTAGGGATTTATAAATATTGTTAAAGGACGAAAATGGCCCTTTATAATTAAAAAAATACTACTATTAAAAAAATCGAGTCATGAATAAATATTCTCTAATATTCCTTTCATTTCAGCTCCGAGTTCTTTTCATCTGACAAAAAGGATATTGGTTCAACTATGATGTTTCAGTTGTTGATTTCAAACTTCATTTTCTTACGCATATTGCAGCCTCAAAATTCGAGAAAAGAACTATAAAAAAGGAAATTTAAAACCTTTCATATTTATTCTGATCAACTTAAGATAGGAGGATAGAAAATTATAAAGAAGATAATAATTGAGATGTGAGTTCGTCAATTTTTTTGGGGTCATTAAGGCTGTTTATTTATTTTTTCAATATGCATGGATACGTCATGCAAATTTTCAAACACATTAACTAAATTTTAAATTATGGGAGAAAGACATATAACAACCACTTCAATGTAGATGTAAATCATATAAGGTATTTCTAAATTTTTCCGAAGTAAATGTTTTTTATGAGTAAATATTGTCCGATTCCAAGTTTTCATGGTTTATTTTTTAAAAAATTAATTTTAATTATAAAGGGCATTTTGGTCTTTTAATAACATTCAAAAATTTCTAATTAGACCTCTTGGTCTGATTGAGAATTTGTTAAAAATATAGACCTTAGGTAAAATTTTAGTATTTCAACTTGATTTAATTAGGATCCTTCACATCAAATTCTCCAATCATACTTTGCCATGGGTTCCCTTTTTATATGAGTTTAGCATTAAATGATGATATTAAAAAAAGTTACCACCCCATCCCTAATTATAAGAACCTTGTGACCAAATTGTATTTTTCAAGAAAATAGTTGAAATTAGTTAAAAGTAATTAATATGTAACAAATATAATTTTTCTCCAAATATACCCCTAATAAATGTAAGAGAGTAATAATGAGATAAATAGAGAGAGAATGTATGGAGAGAGAATTACATGAGAATTTATTAGGGGTAACAATATATTAAATGTTCAGACAAACTCAAAAAGGACCTTATAAAAAAAAACAAATCCATTCATAAAAGAGGATCTTATAATTAGGGACGGAGGGAGTACATGGTAAAGTGTGATTGAAAAACTTAACATTAATAAACATAAGAAACTTGATTTAAGTATTGTCTTAAATTCAATTCCTTTAAATTACAATGATTGGTACAAAAAATTATCACTATTTGACATTAACCGCATTAGGGTTAGAGGACTGAAAAATTAAAGTCATGTCAAGTAATTAATTTCACTCTTAATTATGAAAGTTTACAAATGACCTTTTAGATAGCTCTTGCTTCCTTCAAGTATGTATTATTGAAACAGTTTATGACCTTTGGATGTTTGGATTGGATCTATTTGAATCTTGTGAATTAATGAAAGCTTATGAATTCTGTTGTTTTGGAAAAGTACCTTATGGTTAACCCACTTATGGGCTTGTAAGTAAAGAAAAACTGATTTAAAAGCTTGAAAAATTTCCATGCATGTCATATTTCTTGTCAAGTCTTCTTTAAAAAAAAAAGTCTTTCAATCTTTTTTCAATGACATTTATATATGTGTGCGCGTGACCTAAATGCATCCGAGACACATACTTATAACGTTTGAGTTAAGCAAGAATAGGGTGAGAAATATGGACTTCCCCAATATAATGAAGTCGGCATCAGAAACACATATTACAAACATCACCAAAGTTCTATAACCTCACACATCTGAATACTTTTAAATACTTTTAAAGTTGCGACCATTCACTGAAGCTTCATCCTAATTTCCATTCATCAAAGAGCATAAGCACCAAGCCATCTGGGACGCTTGTGCTTCTTGAACATCTGAAACCAACCACCTATTGTTTTGAAAAACAGGCATGAATCATATGGGTTCACTCTAATATTTTAAACATAGATTGGGGCGGTTTAATTGTATTAGAATAGAAGATTCATAATGAAATTTGTTTTGAACGGTTTCGTCGTTGCATTAATACATGAACGGAGGCTTAACTTGCATTTTGCATTTGATATAGAAAGTAACAAAAAGAATAATAACATCATTACTCTTCCGGTCCTCAATATAAGACCCTTATACTAGTGTGTATAAATTATACACACTAGTATAAAGGTCTTATATTTAGGACCAAAGGAGTACAAAACTAATGAATATGAGTGTTGAAATAAAAATTCTTGTAAGAGAAAAGCTTTGAATTTAAACAGACAATAAAATAACTTTATAGCGAACCTGGAGCTGTAGCATATTCCTATTTAGCAGAATCCTCGGAGTTTTATGGCCGCAATGACATGGATTCAATCAACCATGCCATCAAAGAATAAAAAATAAGAGTGACTCCATGCTCTGTTCAGGAACAGAGGACCACAAACTTCCCAGAATCCCACAGCAAAGCCAATTCCCATTGCAAGAGACAATGACCATCTTCATTTCCTACAATCTGATGCTTTCTGTACTGTTGTCATTCTGCCTAATCGCCTTCCTTGTTCTGCTATTAATGGTATGACACCATTTGAGAAGATGGACAATACTAAACCAGATTATTCAATTCTCAAAGTCGTTGGTTGTAAATGTTTTCCACTAATCAGACCTTATAATAAGCACAAGTTAGATTTTAAGTCTGTACAATGTTTTTTTTGGGATATAGCTCACAAAATAAAAGACATAACTGTCTGGATTAATGCGGAAAAAGAAAGAAAGAGAAAGAGAGGGACTGAAAGATTTTGTCTTATTCGCAAAATGGGTAACAGAAGTGTTTATATACAGTGAGCCACATGGTGATGTTCGCTACTTTACGGCTGTACACTAACTGAATTCTGGCTAAGCTATTATTTAAATAATTAATCTGTCACCCCAGCGAGCTGGTGAGTATATACCTTTTTTTTTTCTGTTCTAAATATAAGACATATTTAACTAATTTGATTAAATTAAAAAAGTTAAGTAATTTAGTTATTTATAAGAAAAGTGACATATTTTTCTTAAAATAATATATCATCTTTTTTAATACCACATCTTCCTCTTTTACTTGATTATGGTTGAGGGAGTATCCATAGAGGTAATTTAGAGAAAATTAATAAATATGAGAAATGGGTTTTATATTTAGAATAAAAAATAACTTAAGAATTGAGTCCTATATTAAAAACCGGAGGAGTACTAATCATGCCAAATTTAGATATTAAAGTAGAAAAAGGTTGTGGATCAAGAGGCTTGGTAAGAACATTGGCCAATTGTTGGGAACTTCGTATAGGCAGTAAATGAATGACACCGGCTTCAATTTTGGCCATCAAGTCTTCCGACCTTCTTGCCAATATCTTTGTTCCAAATAACAGGCTATCACTTTATTTTTTCGTACAAGGATTTTTTTTATTTTTAAAAAATAGAATAATACAAAATTATGATACAAATATCTAAATCTCTGAGTATCTCTAAACTAATATTTTATGCATCAAACATCCTAAAATATTTTTTTACTAACGCCCAATATGCACTAAAAACAAATTTAAAATATTGGGTGTCACTAAAAATTTTTTTCTAGGATACTGGATACGCATCCCCCAAAGCCCAAAGGGATCAGCATTCTTTGCTCATCAATTTGACGAGCAGGGAAAACTAAGTGACATTTACTTTTGGAGACAATAATCCTAACAACTCTTTTCGGGAGCTATTCCTAACAAACTTGTTCTTTTTTGTGTTGTTGATACGTTTCAATTTTTTCGTTAGTTTTGTGTAGTTTAACAATTAAATTTTCATTAATGATATGGTTAATTTATATAAAAATTAAATATAAATTTAATTTTTGTCCATTTAAATATTAATCTCTTAACTTTAGACGTTAAAGTGATTCTTTTGAATGAATTTTAATTATTCAACTAAATTGAAACCTTTGATTTTATAAGAATATTTGTTTTTTTTGGGAATCTAAATTATTTTAAAATTAAAAAAATTCTTCTTAAATAAATAATTAATATATATCTTATTTTGTTTCTGTATTCTTCCAAATTATATTATATAAACTTAATTAATCTTCAGAAATAATGAAGTCCCTATTGTTCGCTTTCACCTTTTCCTCAACATACTCAGGACAAAGTTTTTCTATTCATAAAAGACAAAAAGGCTGTCTAAAACAAGTATGTATGTGGGCACACAAATTAAATCATAAAAGTCACTCATACAAACAAATTAAAGTTTTCATTTTGTGTTTAAATTATTTGTTTTAATGGTTTAATATAATTTTATTTGTGTACTTTTAATGAATTATTTTTTAATAGATATAGAATTTAAAATAAAAATAATTTTATAGCTATCTCTCAAATAAATTTTTTTTTTGTATACAAAATTATAAGTTAAAATTTTAAATTTGAATTAATAACAAAATAATTTTGCACACTCTAGATGTCAACAAAATAATCAACACCATATTACTCATCATTGTAACCTGAAACAATAATCATCTCCCCATTGCCGTATACAAAATCTAGCCATAAGGGTAAGATGGTGATTTTAACCTTTCCAATTTCTCGTCCCCACCCAATGGATCTGTAGCTATATAGGGGAATTAATTTCATCCCAATCGAACTTTGTGCAATATTGATGCATATAGTCAAAGTTAGTTTAAGATAGTGTTTGATACGAGAGAAAGGGAAGCGAAGGGAAGGGAATAAAATTTTTAATAAACTTTATTTAAAAAATTTAAAAAGTGGGGTTTTGAAATTTTAATGAAGAAAAAATAATATAAAAATAATAAAATTAATTAAAATCTTTTAACCTTATTTTTTTAATTTTTTAAATTAAACTTATTAAAAAATTTTCTCCTTTTCCATCTGCTTATTTTTCCTCATATCAAACATATCCTAAAACTAGCTACTAATCTTGATTTTAAAGACGCGTTATATGTCACATTCCCCAAATCACGAACACACAGTAATTAAGAATGTCATACTTCAAATCAAACTCACATCTCTCACCAAGATACAACACTTTGAGAGGGAGGGGCCTAGAGTTCATAGATCGAAGTTTCATCTGGTCGTGCGAATTTTTTTTTTTTTAAAAAGAGAATAGAAGGAGATTGATATGAAGGTTTCTAAAAGCACTTAAAAATAAAATGAATATTTGTATAATTTTAGCAAAATTTAAGAGAATTTACATTTAGTTCCCAAAAATAGAAGAAAAATATCCTTTTAATTTTCTCAAATACAAAATATATGTCTAAAGGTTACTTTCTTAATTTTATTTTCTGGACCAATGCACAGAAGTCTTCCAATCTTTTTCCAAGTCTTCTCACCTTTTTTCCCCCGTCTTTGCCTCAAATCCTTGCTACTGGGATTAATAATTGATGACTATTACTGTTGTAATAAAAGCACTACAAAGACGTGTACCACATATATAGCACCAACCCATCGCATAGAGAGATAATAAAATAATTGCATTAATTATAACTTTGTCTCAACAACCTTGATGAGCTCTCATTGCTTTTGAATTATTGCTTTTTTCCTCAGGAAATTGCTATGAAATTGGTAAATAGTTAATACCCTTCGAACACTAAACGCTACAAGTGATACACGATTCTTTTTGCAATTAACAAAATATTTTTCAACGCTAAAATATTAAATTTAATTTTTAAAATAATAATAATTGGCATACAAAATTATTATGTGAGACTAAAGATTTTATAAAATTAGGGTTAGAAGATTAAAGATATTTTATAAAATTAGGAGACCAAAGTAAAATTTACTTCAAGTCAGATGACTAAATATACTTTTTTTTTTTTTTTTTGTAACCATTTCCTGGCCGAGTGAACCTGAAAGTATTTCCCAGTATGTGTTCTAATGTATGTGTCTGTTTATACACACACACACACATATATATGTATATGTATATGTATATGATATTTCAATAAAGTTGATCGATTTCATTACCAAGAAAGAAATGTAAATTCTGAAATAGTCCTTTGGTCCCAAATATAAGATATATTTTACTCCTCTGGTCCTATTTATAGGGCAGAGAGAGAATGTATTTTTTGTCCTATTTATAGGGCATTGAGAGAAATTTTTTGTATGGATGTACAATTTTACCCCTCATTTATTATTGTGTTGACTTTGTTTATATGGGTAATGTGTATATAAATAAGGATAAAGTTGGAAAGTCATTAAATTTTAAATGAGAGTTAATGAAGTTTAAGGTTTTCCTTGTCTGTGTGAAACATGTTGAAAGTGCCTTATAAATAGGACCAGAGGAGTATAGTATAACTTACACCACAAAATGGGTCTTATTTATAGAAACGGATGAGTATATACTTTGAATTCTAAATTGTGGCGGGGAAAAGACTATGAAGTCTCAATGCAAATACTAAAATTTGTATTTATCTGAGAAGGAATATTGGGGGAAATCAGATATGTATCATGAAATTTGTAATACTATTAACAATTTGGTATAACAGTTAACAATAGGTTGTCTAGAAAATTAAAAGGTAGCATTTTTACAATTTTAATAACGCGGTTAACAAGTTCTATAATGATATTAACACAAAATAATTTATTAAATATGAAATTTAATTTTGTTTACTTAAATATTATCCTCTTACTGTCAGACTTTAAAATGTTTATTTTGAACGAATTTTAATTATTTAATTAAATTGAACCGTTTGATTTTGTTAAGAATATTTGTTCCTTTGGAATCCAACCCACCATTCTAAAATAGAATCTTGTACTTCTTATATAAATAATTAATATCTATATTGTATTGTTTTTGTGTTTTTTCTCAATGAAATTATATTATATAATTTTGACCCTGATTTTATTTTCATATGTAATTTGTTCTAATCTTTCAGTGGAGTAATGTAATTTTACTCCCGATCTTATTTTTCAGGTGTAATTCTATTCCCGATTTTTTTTTTCGCGTGCAATGTTACCTATGATTTTTTTAGGGTTAAAATAGTATCTTAAGCCTTGTTGTTTTCTTCATCACCATTAAAACAAATTCTTTCAACCTTTTCAAGTCTTCCGCTCTCTTTCCCACGTCTTTGCTCCAGATAACAGCCTATCACTCTTATTCAAAGAGTCCAAAGTCTTCGTGTTCAGTTCCCCTGGAATCGCAGATTCATACTTAATTCTGCTCCGTCATTAATGGAACTCATAGAGGAGCGTCCCTTCTTATATGCTTCGCGAAATTGCATCAATTAAAGTTGGAGAATGCTTTTACGGTCTTTCCATTTTTTTTTCTCAAGCAACTCCACTACTTTCCACTACGCTTCTTTCAACTTCTATATGTAAATCATGTCTAACCATCTAACTAAAATTAAGATGAGAAATATAAATGATGGCAAAAGTTTTTATTCTTTTTTAACTTTACACAATGTTTTTTTGATGATTTAATTTTATAAAATATTTTTTAATCTTTTAACTCTAACACAGCTAGTTTTATCAACAAAAAATACCCACATCAAGATTTGAATAGTTGACAAAACATTCACAGATGCTGATGTATTAAATTTGATTTCTTAAAATCACAATGATTGGCAACAAATATCATTATTTAAGATTAATTTTGTTAGGGTCAAGATTGGGAAAAGTATTTTATAAATTAACAAACAAAAAATGAACCTTGTGTAAAGTTAAAAAACCAATCTGCATTTTTGCCTTGAATCATTAACCATGTTGTGAATGAAAATTTTTTCAAATCCTTAGAATTGAAAAGATAATAAATACTCTCTTATGCCTTACAAAAAGCATCGTCCATGTCAAGTCCTTCTCAACTTTTCCCCCTCAAGTCTTTGCCCGTGAAATAAATGCCCAACCGAGTCATTATACATAATCATCAAGTTTTTGAACTTTTTTTTTTTTGCCCCAATTCTTCTTTGCTTGGATAAAACGTGTGAGGTCTCAGTATTACAAATATTATACTCTTTGAAATAAATACTCATTCTCACTGTTTGTTTTTCACTTGTTCACATGTTCTCTGTTTGTTCTGTGTCTTCCCCTGTTTGAGCTCTATTCCCCCAACGTGCGTTTGAATGTGTATATATATTTTTAGTACTTCATATAGTTGATCGTTTTCATTTAAAAAAAAAAATGTAAATTCCGAATTTAGACTTTGAAGTCTAAATCGTTTGGGGAAGAATGTGTCTTCTTTAATTTCTTGATCCGGAAGCCCATTTAAAATTTTTGAAGAATGTGTCAGGCTTTAAACGCTATTAATATGCCACACTTATCTTCTATAATTCTTTCATTGGCAATCACAACTTTATTGTATTTTAGATATTCCTCGAATTAAAGTCATATCAACTATAATTTCCACTCTTACGAAAGTTTACAAATAATCTTTTGGCTGGGGCTTCCTTCAATTGACTCGTTTATTTAGTGATTTTTTTAATTTTGGTATTACGTATGGTTGGTGATATTGTCAGTTTATTGTCAAATAATCTAGGGAAAATTTCACTGTAGAAACGCATAAGACAATTATCTCAAAGAGCCCCCAAACTTTCTGAACCTCACTGCAGGACCAAGGGGTCAATTTGATATTAATTCCACAAATGAAATGACGCCACTGCCCCTAGTAGGAGGGAACAAGTGCGGGAGAGTGCATTTGCAATGGGACTAGCCAATTTGCAGAATAAAATACATATGTTCACACGTGGAATCAGTCCGTTCACATGTGGACTGGTTCACCTGATGCATGCATCTGTGAGGGAACAAGTGTGGGAGACACATTTGCAAGGAGAACTAGCCAATTTGCAGATGAAATACATATATTCACACGTGAAATTAGTCCGTTCACATGTAGACTGGTTCACCTGATGCATGCGTCCGTGAAGGAATAAGTGCGGAAGAGCGCATTTGCAAGGGGAATTAGCCAATTTGCAGAATAAATACATATATTCACATGTGGAATCAGTCTGTTCACATGTGGATTGGTTCACCTGATGCATGCGTCCGTGAGAGAACGAGTGCGGGAGAGCGCATTTGCAAGGGAAACTAGCCATTTTGCAGAATAAATACATATATTCACACGTGGAATCAGTCCGTTCACATGTGGACTGGTTCACCTGATGCTAAGGGTAGTGGCGTCATTTCGTTTGTGGAATTAATATCAATTGGCCCCTTGGTCCTGCAGTGAGATTTCAGAAAGTTTTGGAGGCTCTTTGAGATTAATTGTCTTGTGCGGTCCTACAGTGAAATTTTTCCAATAATCTATATATGAAATATTTGTACTGTGGGCTGATCCCTAAACGGTTTATGACCTCTGCATCGGATCTTTTTTTTTTTTTTAAATGTTAAAGCATATAGGTATCCTCCTATTGGAGGCAATCCTATTCGAGGCATTGTCAGGCAGTAAATGTGGACACTTCTCCTAACGAGAATTCGAATCTTGACTCATCACATAGGATTGGATCTATTTAAATACTGCAAATAGAAGCTTATGAATTATGTTTTAAGGAAAAAGTTTGTCTGTGAGTTGAGCCGAACAGTGGGCTGATGATATTCTGGATAATTAGGTTGATCATTTTGGATATTTTAAATTCAGTATGATTGATTATGAATGAACAGGTATATGTTTGAAATAATTATGTAGGTTTATGGATAAATTGTGATGTCGTGGTTTTCAAAGTGCCTCACCCCACTTGTTAGCTTGGAAGGTTTGTGCCCAATGCTTTAGTTAAAGATAAGATTTAATCCTTTTCTACTCCATAA